>NC_092503.1:41382391-41689474 GCF_047511675.1 Marmota flaviventris
GATGCTTTCAGTAAAATTTCTGAACTGGTGAAGTGTTTGTGAAAAAAAGGATTTCTAAGTTGTTGTTGGTTTTCTTCCCAAAGAGATTTAAGTAGGTCACCAGAAATGTTTTCAGGAGGGGGAAAGCTCTACCTTGGAAACGGAAAACTTTAAATTTCTCTCAGGTTAGAAAGGCAGGAGAACTTTATATCCAAGTGAACATTTTGAAGGCTATCAGCCCTGCCCATGAAGTAAAATGTCCCGAGAACCCCAATTAATTAGAATACTGGGATCAGGCTATTTCATTTCTTTGAGAATAATGGAGATGTACTCCCTCTCCTTTTCCCTTCATAGTATTCTAGAACATTTGTCCAAAGAATAGCTGTTTACAAAAATTAGCATATTGCTTTTCTGTCCCTTGTAAATGAGCATCCTTAAGTGGCTGAAAGATATTGTGGCTTCCAAGAGCTTCTATAGCATTCATCAGTGCATTTCAAGCTGAGTACATTTTTTGCTTACACAAATTTGTTGCTAAGCAGAATATTTGGTACATCTAATTATATAATGCTACTTATCCCTTTCCCTAGGAAACGCCCCAATTTTCACAATGTTAGAGAACCCCAAACTCAGCCAAAGCATGCTTAGTGCTTCTTCCTTGATACTGGGCAACAGAGTAGTTAATGAAACAAATAAAAGATTCATTACCTCTGACATTAGAACACTGAACCTAAATTAAAATTCTCTAAAAATAAATAATGTCCATTACAGAGTGTTCAATGGTACCAGTTTAAATAAATCTTTTTTTAAAGGACATGATTGTATTTTTCACAAATTTAGGGTGCTGATATAGCTCATATCTCAGAATTTATAATACATAATATGGTATTTCACAAAGGATTTCTTAAACTGTCACTGTATTGACTTTGCTACAAATGTAGGTCTTATACATTTTATGACAAGCTTAATAGAAAATGCATTTTGATCTACTTAGCCAGTATATTTGGACTTGGGTCTAGAAGTGACACCTCCAGTTCCAGTTCCTTCATTGCTGAGGCCTCTCAGATTATCTCCTAATCAGGCCCTCCCTTTTTCAGAGTAGTAAAGATGAAGTTACAGATACCCTCCCTCTCTTTCTATTGACACTCTAATTCTTCCTGCCCAACAGGCTTCCTAGACAGCCAATTGGAAAAGAATGTGTTTTTGTCTGTACTACTGATTATAACTTGTTATTTCCCATCTCCAGCATTGCATTATTATGGAAGAATCTGAGTGAATTTCTTGGAGGACACTTTTAACTCTTTTTTGTCTAGTCATTTGCTTTGTATTTCTCAGTCTCCTGTACCTCGGTATTTTAATATCTTCCTTTGTTACACATTATTGACTTATGCTTTTCTCTTTAGCATACAAATTCTAAGGATGTCACTAGCATTATTGTCAAAAATAAGTTAACTTGATATATGTGTGAACTCAAGTTTGTCCAACAAGCTCTTATCCATGGTTATTGCCCCTTATATGTTGATCAATTTGGAAATATACATTTGGCTGGTTACGAAATAATAACTATTTGTCTATGTTGGAGAAGAGGATGGAATAATTTCAGTAAAAATCATATATAACAAGGAGGCATTATTTAATATTTTAAACGGAATGAATGATACAAAATTTAAAATTGTAAGAAATTAGAATTGCTATCTTTTTCATTTTCTACTTTTTATTCTTTCAGTGTTTAATAGTCATATGAATAAATAATTTTCTGGCTTTCCCTTCTTTATGCAATTTAAATTAATGATACTAATACACTGCTTTATTTTCTAGTTCTGGATTTTCCTGTATGCAGGCACAATGCCTTAGTAGTAAGAAATTAACAGTTCAGTGGAAATTTGGTTGAAGAGCATCTTGTCTTCTTCCATTATGATAGAAACACAAGATGTGACACATGGTGAGATTTGACTTTCCATGTAATTTTCTTCCCAATGATATAATTTCTTTATAATTTACATTTTCTGGTCCAGTTTCTTTATTAGCAAAATGTGTATTTGGCAGTAATACATTCCTCTCTTTAAAAATGTGGAAAAAACTCCACCCACATCTCAATTATCAGTGGATTTATTAAATGATATATGGCAAGTGGCTGCTAAACCTGCAGTTTGGGTCTTTGTTTGACTCACCTATTTTTTGTCTAACTAGGAGAATTTAGCAGGTGCAGGGAAATGTGGTAGGTGTTGAGGGACACACAGATAGAAAAAGGAAAAAATACCAATTCAAGGACAATAGGTTACATTCTTTGTGATATGATTTACTGTATCAGGAAATGCTGGGCTCTTCAATTTTCTTCCTTTCTTTGTGAAAATCATGAGGAAGGTACATGATATAATGTCAAACAGTTTATAAAAATGAAACAAAAACAGAAAATAATCAGATAAACATATTTCATTTTTATGGGAGTTTTTTTTTTCAAGAAAATATGAATTTCTTTACTTTGAACATCTTTGTATTTATGAGAGTTACAGTTAAAATTTTCAGTAGTTCTTGAGAATTGTCAATGTTAACAGCATTTAAGAACTAAAAAGTACAGGCAGACTTGAAGTTCTTTTTCTTGAATATAAGTTCATTTACTCCTTGAAGTTGTTTTTTTACTGCTTGAAACATGCATTATATTTTTGGGGACTTAGTAAATATTTTTAACAAAAGTTTGGCTATCTCTTCTCAGAAATAATAATAGTAACAAACACAGAGGAGCAATGACACAAATAATAAAACATAATTTGCCTTTGACCTTGAATAACTATTTTTGTGCTTAGAGTTGAACAACATTATAACTTATATTCTAAGGATGAAGTTATTCCAACAAAATAAAAAATTAGAAAGCAGCTTAATTCCCAATATAAAATCTTATTAGTTATCTTTTCTATGGGAAAGGTTTAATTCAATTGCCTTTGTTGCTTTAATATAAAGCATTGGCTATTTGTTCCTACTCATTTTGCTACTATATCTTTTTGGGTCTTGGGGGAAAAAGGTATATGTAAGATATTTATAACTTTTCAAAGATATTTTAGCAACTGAACTGCTGAATCAATATATTTACCAGTAAGCAAAGATTATAATGTCAATAAGAGTGATAAAATAGAGAAGAGATGTCACAGGAAAAAACAAACAAACAAACCAAGAATATATAGAGATCTGGAGTGCCTTATGGATTTATGACCAATTATCTATTTCTTCTTTTTCTAATTAACCTCTCCAAGTTTCAAAGTTCTTATCTGAAAAATGTGACTTAAAACTTCTGTCACTTCAAATATTTTCTAAAAAGGATTGGACATAAATTAAAATACAATAGCCATAATAGCAAAATCATCTTTTCCATAGGTAGCTTACTGGATTGCTGTCTGAATCGAATTCAATAGTAGGAACCTCTATGAACTCTGCAACACTGGATAAATACTATTTTAACAAAAAGATAGACAGAGAATTCTACAAATGCTCTTCTTCACAGATTTAGAGGTGAAAAGAAAACATTAGACCATGAGGTCTGCTGAAGAGAATTCTGACTCTAAAGTCTCTTACCATCATATGAAGATGGGACAGAGAGAAATTGAGAGACCAGTTCAAATAAGACAGGATCTTATACAGTGGGGTACCATTTTGCAGGTTTCATCTTCAGTTTATGTAACAGGCTTTGTTATGTCTGTGTGAAGGCTCCCACTGTCTCTCTGTCTGGACTTACACAATATTTCCCACTGCAGACCAATTCAAATGTTCTAAGCAGGAAGCTAGAAGGAACAACTGTGGCAAGACTCTTGCACATGATTTGTGATGGTGACAGGCATGAGTTGAGATGTGGTGGCGGGGATAGCAGGGGTTTCCACAGGCTTGATGCTCTGGAGCTGATGAGGTGAAGCCACTCTCTGGTGTCCTGCCTGGTATAGTTCAAATATTGATGTGTTTGGGGTGCTTTGAGATGATCTCATGTTGGGAATGGTTGCAGAAACCTGAAGACTGTTCTTTGATAAATTGATCTAGAATGCATCTAGTCTCTGCTCATTCCCTGCCTATTGCTTATTTCTGGGATTGACATGTTAAAAGGAAAAACAAACAACAAACAAATAATCATAACTCTGAAAGTGAGGTGTTTATGGTACAGCCGGAAAGGGATTTGGTTTTCTTCAACTCACCATTCCTGAATCACTTATTTGATTCATTTAACAATGAAGACTCTTAGAACAGTTTCCTGAATCAAAGAATTCTATCATTCCTTCCTACTAGAAACCAGAGTGCATATAACAGCTCAACTAACAAAGAATCTTAGAAGATTGTGTCCAGTATTTAATTGGGATTGGAAACTCTGAAATGATTTCTAATATTTATCCTTAGTTTTCCATATTTAAATTACACCAGTATCATCATGTACCTTAAAAACTGCAAACTGCTTGTAGAAGTATGATTTGATCTTATTTGCTTAATTTTTTGCAAGGTGAATACATTTTAACTTTCAAGTGGCAACAGAAGAAACTGGCTGAGTGATTAAGTGTCTTAGCCAAGGCCAGGAACATAAGGAAAGTAAGAGACAGTTTCAGAACCTTGGATTCTTAACTTCTAAGAACTGTGAAATTTAAAAAAACAAAAACAAAAACAAAAACAAAAAAACTGTGGTTTGCACCACAGTGTCAATGTTGGTTTGGATATGGGATGATAAAGAAATGAATATGGATAAAACTTTAAAATCACTGGACAAAAATTTTCTTTTTGGTATCCATCATTGTTTTGCCAGGAGAGTATTAAAGCCAGGAAACTGGTCTCTCAGTGGGAATTATAGGAAGAAACCACTTGAATCACTCCTCAAACATTCAGTCCAATCAAAGCAAACTTCAAGAGCTGACATGTAACCACAGTTTAGAGTGGATATATGGGAGCCAATAAATCATATTTTAAATGTCCCAGCAAAATAGCATACAGATCTAGTCTTTTGTCTATATGCTTTCAAAGTTTTTAAAGATGTCAACAAATAGCAAAATATCAAGAACTTGTACTAGAGACAGAGAACATTCTTCACTAGAAAAAAAAATTGTCTTATATTTTTGTAGTGAAATCCTATTTGAAAAATATTACAATAAAATTCTTAGATAATAATGGAGATTCCAGAGTTACAGAGAATATTTATATATTCTTTTATAAAATATTTTTTTTGTTATAGAATCATGACAGTAGAATATGTACATATTTAGGTGGTATTGTAATACAATTTAAATTGCATATTAAAATACTTGTTTTTGAAGGGGTTAGGTGTATTTTTTAGCAACTTGTTTTTTATCTTTTTTTTTCATATGTAGATGTCCCTTGAACATTTATTGGTCATGATTTAGTAACTAAAAGTACACAAATTTACATTGCAGTTGTATATTTGATAATTATGTAGATAAAATAACGAACCACTTATTTATTGTAGAAAATAACTAGTGTTATCAAAATGAATTTTTGAAATAAATGAAAATATCTAGATTGAAGTAGACTCTGCTTCTTGTGCTATCTAACAGATAGCAAAATCTCAATAACTGTGATTTGAATGATTGAATAAATACGTGGAGATTTAGTTTCCTCATATAAAAAAACATGAAGATGCCTGCAGGAGCATTGCTTTTAATAGGAAATTTAGATACATTTCCTTCTATATTGATTGGAAGCATCTGCCTAAAAACAGTAGGTGCTAAATAGATATTAACTTCCTTTCTCACATCCTGTTTCTTTTTCTTTTTGATTCATTTTAGATGGAAGTCTTCCCAATATGCTGTTTTAATTTTTTTATTTTGTTTAAATTGAAATTGTCTGAAACCACTTTGGTGTTGAAGTGCACAATAATAATTAGTATTTATTGCCTTATTTTGTTCTGAGAGAAGTAAGCATTAATACTCCCTTTTTAATTGTGGGGGAAACAAAGCAAATAGAGGAAATTTAACATTTAAACAGTGGTGTAGTCATTAGATGGAGGTGCTGGGTTTTGCATAAGTGTTTGAACCCAGGATTCCTGTGCCTAGCCCTAACACAGTACTGCTGTGGTTGTGAATATCAAACCTCATTTTGGCCTTGAATACACATAAGAACATAAGAAAAACTACTTGTTTTTCCTACCACGAATATTCTCTGTACTCATACTATTGTGCCTTTAAATGTTCAGTATATTGCTCCTGATAATTTTTGGGGGTCTTAGATATTATTGACTGGCTCCTTAAATAATTTTTCCTTCATAATCCAGAAGAGAATATGTTCATTTCTATGAGCTTCCATTCTGAAGGTTGAGAAATTACACAAGCACCTTTTTAAAGAATTCTGTGTAAAAGAAAATAAATATGCCTGAGAAATTAATCTCTTTTTAAAAGATAAACTATTTGGGATCTGGACCACTAAGGCAAATTCATTACTAATCCAACAAAGATTAAGTACTGGTCACTAGGCAGCATGTATAAATAAGAAAGACTTATCCCTTAATCCATGGCACTTACAATAATGTTATACAAGGAAAACCGTCTATGTAGATTTTCTACAAGATGATGTGTGTGTTTAGATTAGATAAAACTCATTTTCAAGTGGAGAGAGGACAATGCAAACAGTATTGTGAGAACACTCTGTTTCAAAACATGGATGTACAAACCGAGCAGCAAAGGAAACTATCTAGCTACCTTGAATCATCAGCCTACCCATTAATTCTTAAAAATAAAGAAATATGTGGAGATCATTTGAAAAAAAAATCTCAAATTGAGACTATCATGTAGGCACAAGTGTTGAGTTACTGCTTGGACAAGATCAAGCCCATGAAGCAGTGGCTTTTTGTGACAAAGTATTGAATAAGCAAGTTTTTCACATTCAAAAAGCCAAAACAGATTATTAAAATGATTTATAAAATGAATATAAAGGACAGTATAGAAGTCTTATGGTAGGATTATATGTGGGTTTTAATGAGTATGAAAGTGAGCAGAGAACAATCCTGTAGTGTGCTTCTCCTTTTATTATACCCCAAAATTGCTGAGAAAAAGAGTTGTAAAGATGATGAAGGCAATGATCTCATCCAGAGGGAAGCCAAAATGCATTATTAATAAAATAATAAAAACCATCAGTGTGTAAGACACAGGCTATGCTGAGTACTCAGCGCACCTTATTTCATTTGATCTTTCCTGGAGGACCCTTTGATATCATCCTCAAGGAATGAAAGATGCCTACTTTAGGGGTATTAAATAACCAACGTCACTAATTTAGTAAATGGCCAAGTCAGGCTTCTAATCTAGAGTGCGATTTTATAAGTCAAAATCACAAGGCAATGAAAAATTAGGTCAGGAAGATAATAATCTTCCCTAAAATATTTTCCTGTCTGATCAATATAATCTTACTCAGTTAAAAATACAGTACCTCTTATGGTTCCAAGAATAAAACAAAAACTATATGCTAAGGGTACAAAAAACAAAGTAACAGAATTCAATGCTTTAGATAATGAATTTTATATTATAAAGACAGGCATTTTAATAAATATTTTCCCCAGTAATGCAAAGTTTTTAATCAAACAAACTGTGCCTTTTCTGAAGAAGATTGTTGTTAAGAGAATAGTATTTAAGGCCATTATTGAATTCTTTTCATACATTTTGCACTAGATTATATTTTTCTTGTTTTTACTGCCAAATTATTGACCAACATCCTTTAATATATGAACAATGTTTGGAACAGAATTTCCTTTGCAAAACCTGTGTTGAGGTCTTAAAATCTGAAGCCATTAAATTTTTAGAGGTCAAATACTATTTTTAACACATGCCCAATAGAACAAACAAGGACTGTTCTAGGTTTTTTATTTTTACAATTTAACACAATTTAGAGCATTCTGTCCAAATTTGTCAGCTTCCCAAGACTTAAATTACTTTTGGCTGTATATTACATACATGGAAATAATATAAACTTTTGCCACCCATTTACTCCTCAATGCTGCTTCTCTGTGCCTAAAATGACTACTGTGACTGACCTCATAACAATTAGCTTTTAGGACTTTTTAATATATTGTGAGTCTTTTCTGTTGTGAGATCTAGTTTTATGATAATCTGCTACCTATGAGTGTAAAAAAGGAGTATATGAATTGTCATCATCAGAAATTCCCTACAAACACCCTGCTGCACCATGCATGCTCATCCCTCCTACCCATTCTTCACACAAGCTGGAAATCAGATCCTGGAGATTTGCCTCCTTGGATATTGGAGTGCCAAGAAATTAGCAGCTGGATGGAGTTCCACATGAAGATGTTCTCAGTCAGTCGTGAGAAAGAAAACCTTTATGATGTGTGGAAGTAATATGAACTATGATGAGAGACAATAATAATGTCATCCATGCCTGTAACAGTATTTTTCTGAGATCAAAAAGATAATATTTCTTTTAAAAATATCAGGCCACATTGTAAGGAGTTATGGTTATTTACATTTTTGCTGTGAAATGAATTGAACAAGATTTCCTTTATAATTGCCACGAACCCACCACTGTCGGGTCCCATCTTTTCTTTGCAATATTTACAGCTAAGGGTCACATTTTAGGAGGGAAACTGGATAGGTTCTGAAGCATTGAGAATTGAGGATGATTAGTATATCAGAGCAAAGACTAGGGAGAAAAATAATAGTTAATTTCAAGTAGTACACATCTTGAGGAATAGGAGCTGATTTGATGTGTGCTTTTTGGAAACACAAAGTTAGTGTCGTCAGGTTAATGTTAAAGGGCTCAAAATAAGGAGGTGTTTCCTATTAATCAGAACTGACAGGAGTGAGATGTGATGGGATACTTCATCAGAGAGGAAGTTTTACCATGATGAATGTTTAAGAAGAGGCTTTCTGATAAATTCCCTAAAAGCGTCCAGAAGGAATAGTTGACCTGCAGACACTTTTAATAACCCTATTGCTGTCCCCTATAGGGGCAGCATAAAAGGGCATGGTGCAAGGGAGATTTAAGGAGAAAGAACTCTATTGTTTCCCCAACAAAGAGAAAGAATCCATCTATCTGAAATTCTTTCTGATAGTCAACAGTTTGGTGATTACATTTATATTGGTAACAGGAAAAGTGAAGGTCTGACTTATAATTTGCACCATTCAATTTTTCACTTATTCACCAATTTACAGCAGGTTCTGCAGCAGATCAGGTAGTATTAGGTCACTCTGAAACTGAGCAAAGTAGGTTTTAGAATTGTATCCCACACATCTAACAGCCTGTAACTCTATGAAATCCAAAGCTTCTAATCTCAAAATCGCTTATTGTAATAATAAACTTTTAATATCTATCTTTTCATTGAAAGCTTTGCTAACTGGGATATCTGAAGAAAGTGATATTTACAGATTTAATGAATTCCACCTGTCAGAAACAATTTCCATGGAAAATAGGTGGATCCTCGCTCCTCAGCTAAGAAAAAACAGTGTACCCTGCTGTTCAAGGCTTCCTTGTTCCATGCTCTTTTTTGCTGTCCCTTCTAGGACAGTTGTGATTAACCGTCACTTGATTCAATCAAAACTTTGTAGATAAAAACAATTGGTAGTTCAGATACTCCATAACTATGAAAGAAGCGAAATACTTTTTAAAAATTCTTAAAATAAGATCAAATGTTGTATTGAATTTTAATTAAATGCTCTTTTCAAATGCACAATGCATAGTTTTTCTGGGTTCAATTTTCTTTTGAACAAAGGGCAACTGGAATCTGGTCTCCAAGGTCCTGCCAAGAACAGTATTATTTTCAATGTTATGAAAAAGGTGGTTGCATTTTGTCCGATATTAGTAACTAGTTTCCTTCTTTGTTTTAGGCACTCTAGTTCTAAGCAAATTTTCCAGCACAATATGTTGATGTAGGATGGTTGTTGGAGGTGGCTTCCAAATGCTTTTAAGGCTATTCATCTTTCCACTGGATGACACCAATTTTGTTAAATTTTGTTAGAAATCCGAGGGGAGGGGATTATAAAGCCAAGTGTCTTTAGTTATTCTGTGGTCAGCTTCATGTTGGCATGTGATATTTCTTAGGTGTTTGTGCTTATCTATTTCTGAAGTGGATGGAAATTATATTCTCTTACTTATATCTTCCAAACATATCACCTCATGGCAAAAGACATGCTGTTGATGTTGTGCTGACAGGAAGAATGGTCTGCGTCCATGATAACAACCATGCCTCTGTTCCCTGACCCTGTGCTTTATCTCCGGGGTGCCACCTCTCGTACCTTCTATAGACTTGCTGTGCCAATATTAAAATGACTGTTCTGTCAACCTTTCCATGTGGTGAGGATATCCAGATTGCCACACTTGCCAAATACAGAAGATGGCATTTGCAATAGCCCTAAAGTCACCTCTGCTGGGACTCAGCTGTAGCCAATGACACAAAATAAAGCACGTGAGAACACTGCTGCTTGTCCTGGGAAGATACACACTTTCTAAAGAAAGAAAACTATTTTGGAAATTCTGGATGTGTCAGCCTTTCTTGTTCACACTCAGTAAACACGTTAGTTGGATTCTTCTGATTGTCAATTAGTAATTCTTTTGTCAGTAATGCTGGCATAGATGCTATTTTTTGCATTGAAAATTCCTACGGGAGAAATGAGAAATTTAGCACCTTTTAAGTGTTATGGTATCTGAGTGCCTGACAGTACTCATGAAACTTTTATAATTAATTAACTTTTCAATCAGAAAGGCCAACTATTCTTGCTGTTAGTTTTAAAGAGGAGGTTTTTTTGAAAAACAATAAAATAAAGGCTTGAATTGAGCTACTTTCTGAGGCAAGTCACATCTCACATTATTAAGCACTTGGACTGAAGAGCTCCCAGGACACATGAGGCCAAGGTCAGGAATCTTCAGACAACTTGGGCTAAGTAGTTACAATCTATGACCTGAGACTTGACTTTCTCCCTCACCTAAGGGCAGTGTTCATTCCTGACATAAGGGAGACCAGGCAAAAGATCATGAATGACAGTAAAAACATTATGATACTGAAGTAAAGAATAGAGCTGGTGAATATAGGGCTGTAGCTCCTGCTTTGTATGGACTCACATTAAAAGGTCAAACAGAAGAAATTTCATATGGTCAAAATCTACATTTTTTTTTCTGACCATAATATAGGAAGGAGGATTTAAAAAACTCTATTAGCTAGTATGATCCCTTTTCATGCAAATGTGGCTTCCTCAAGCTAAGAGAATAAACCTATTATTAATATAGGACAACTTAAAATAAAATTTAAATAGAAACAAGGTGACAAATTCTCATAAATAAATAATTTCCTATTTAAGCCCAATAAATTATAGGCATCATAGAATTATTACTAAATTCTGGAATCAGAATGCTAGGGTTCAAATGAAGGTTCTGACTTTTTACCTCCACCTTGAGCGGGTATACTCTACTTGTGACTCAGTTTATTCACCATTCAAAATAAGGATAATGATAGTATCCATTACATAAGATTGTTCTGAGAATAAAATGAGTTAATCATGTGGAATATTTAGGATGGTGCTCAATATATGTTGAACATTACTAATATTGTTACTTAAAATTACCAGTCCACAAATGAAGTAATGGAAGAAAGCAAATTAGATGTACAGATTCCTGTCTTTTGACAGAGAATTTCAATCTAGAGCAACTGATCTCAGAGCCCAGTACTATATTTTAAGGTGTCTGTGTTAAGCAAAGCTCATGTGGATGTTAGGTGATAACATAGTCAAAGACAACCAAAGCATTTCCCTGTGAGCATTCGGAGAACAGCCAAGAACTCCACTGAGCTCTAAAGATAGATCATCAGCCTACACAGAATTTGTCTTGTGCTTGTTCACAGGTCAGGGGTAACAGTGCCTATGATGGGCCTCTTGGAGGACAAATAAAATGGGATGAGGATATCACTATTGGTCATGATGCACTAGCCCTTGTCAAATATTTGGTGTCTGAAATTTTGTCACGCTGATTCCTGTCACTGAGAGAAGGGGGTTGACTCTTTCTTGTACTTTCCAGAAAGGGGACTGGAACTGTGTAAACCTCAAAAAGTACACGACCACCCAGTTTTCACTTGACCGGAGTGAGAAAGAAGTTTTCAGTTTTCCACTAGGGGTGACATACATGAGATAGCAGTATTCATGGTCAGATATCTGCCTAAAATATAGAAAAAAAGATGAGAGATCAAAAGCTGAGCAGATTTTCTTTTCATCAGGCTTAAAATAAATGCACAACTCGGCTCACTGATGGTAACTTTAAATTCTCAGTATTTCTCAATGTGGCCCTATAATCCTGTGACATTGCCTGGGGTGTTTGTTCACTTGTCTGTGTCCCTTGCCTTTCTTTTGTTGATCTGCTGACTTATCCTTTGTGCTTCACAGAGAAAATTGGACTCCTCGGATGGAATGTTCTCTTTTTCCCAGCAGCAAGTCAGGAATCCAGGCGAGCACTCATAGTCTCTGCTCTCCTCCCCTTCCCATCTCTTTCCTTTTTCCACTTGGTTTCTCAGTGTCTTAGCTTATATACTTCAGCCCATTACCTTTATCAGCCTACTATTCCTCTCTGTTGGATTTTCCCCACTAGAATTGTAATTTTTTTTAAAAGAAACACCTCTTAAGCCTTAAATCTACAATCTACTAATAGTTTCTTGTGTTTCCTTTACAGCAAAACCTCTTGAAGAGACAATGTTTTCTATTTATGCCATTTTCCCCTCAACTCATTCCAATAAGACAACCTCCCCAGTCCTTTAAAACTGGTCTTGTCAAGGAAAACAATGACTTTTTTGTAGCCAAATTTGATGGTGGCTCCCTTCTCTGTTACATTCGATTAGGGAAGAAAACTGCTTTTACATTCATACACTCTCTTTGTTTTCCTACCACCTTATTGCCCACACCTTCTCTGGTTCCTATTAGCTCTCTCTCTACCTTTCAGTGCTGTTCAGTAGTGTGGAATATTTTGCTGCTCAGTTCTGTGGAAGCTTCTCTTCTTCATCTGCATTCAATCTCCAATAAATATCAATCATGTCTTTACATGCTGATAAGTCCCACTTTTATAGCTCTCGACCTTCACTGCCCTGCAAATCTCTGAACTCATATATCCAATTGAAGACTTGGCATGTGCTCTTGGCACATCACACTTTCAATGTCCCAAACATTTTTATTAGTGTTTTTTTTTTCTCCTTCCCACACATCTGTTCTTTTCCTACCCTTGTAGATCCCTTAATTTATCTAGTTAGCATAGGGCAAGTCTCTGTAAAATTCTAAATTCCTTTCTTTGTCACACTCCCCACCTCTAATCCACCAGGGAGTACTGTTAAGTGTTCTTTCCTTCTGAATCTTCTCAAGGAATTTATATAGGAGTAATGTGTCCCTCCATAAATGTTTGATAGACTTTACCATTGCAAGTATTTGAACCTGGATTATGCTTTGTGGAAAGTTTTTGATAATTTTCATTTATGATGGCAATTTAGATTTTTTTGTTTTATTTCTTATCATTCTTGGCAAGTGGTTTTCAAGAAATTTTTCCATTTTACTTAAGTTGTCAAATTTGTCGGCATAAGATTGTGCATAGTATTTCTTTATTGCCTATTTAGAGTCTGGAGCATCTGTAATCAGTCTCTTTCATTTTTTATTTGGTCATCTATGTTCTCTTTCCCTTTTTAGTGGTTCAGTCTAGCTGAACATATCAATACAGTTTCTTCAACTTCTTCAAAGAACTATAGCTTTAGCCTAATTAAATTTATTTTTTATTTATTCTTTCTTGTCTATGTTGGGACCCTTTATGAACTTGCTTTTTAATTAACCCTGCTCTTCTTCTTCTTCTGGCTTCTTAAAGTGGAAACCAATAAAAAAAGAAAAATAAATCTAATCATTGATTTTTAGAGCTTCTGAAAACTTTTCATTTGCATTCTGAAAAAAAAATGAAGAATCCCAAAATGTTTTATTTTGTGGGTTTGGTCTGTATCTATGATTACATGCTTTAATAAAAAATTAAAACAAATTTTATAAATATTTATTAACTATTGAAAAATAACAACAATAAATTTATCACATTAACAGAATGATAGTTTATGTAAAATAACTCTATTTTTAATAAAAATATTAGTCGGAAATAACATTGCTTTACATTTCTGCATCTCTCTCTGTGTTGCCTGACTTTATAAAAGACACCTGGATTTCCATTTCTGCTTTCTCAGTTTAGTCAGTTGAAATATATTTTGACTGGGATACATAAATAAAAATAAACCATATGCTAATATGTGATTGGAAAATAAAGGACAGATTTTTAAAAAAATATTTATTTTTTTTAGTTATAGGTGGACTTAATGCCTTTATTTTATTTTTATGTGGTGCTGAGGATCAAACTCAGTGCCTCATGGATGCTAGGCAAGCGCTCTACCACTGAGCCACAGACCCAACCCCAGAGGACAGATTTTGATAACTACTTTAGATAGTGGATAGACTGTGGAAATTCTTCTTTGATACTACACCAAAGCTCAATAAGTGGTAGTTTTTTAACGATTAATTGTGATGTAGAATCTGAAACTATATCTTTGAAATTTTGATACAGTTTATATTAAAATCTATTGGTCTACATTGAACTTTAGCTATATTATCTTTTCCTTGCTTCTTTATTCTTTTTTTTTATATATTTTAGTAACAACATGCATTGGCCATTTGAAAGCTATCAGTTCACTGAGTCACAAAGATCTTTCAAAGAATGACACATTTCATTATATAACATTCAAAAACCACATATCTTGGTATGACCAATACCAAGATACTTATCATCAGAAAAGTCCTTAAATATTTGACACTTGAAATTCATCAAGTTCATGGTGGCAGATAGAGATTTTCCAAAATTCTAAATTTTCTTATGAAAGCTCAAATTATTTATTACTAGCAACAAAAGCTATCATTTTTTTCTTTGAAGCGACAGTTTCATTTCATTCATTTTTTAAAAGTGTCTTCCCAAATCTTCCAAATCCAAGTAGTGGTTCTTTGTTGATCAGTCATTATTTCAATGATCCTATGGAAACTTGGCTAGTTTATCTCACAACTCTAGCACACAGCTTTTCTTGAAGACTGCGATTACACCCTGGTACACAGCCAATTGCACTCTGGGTACTTCCACAGTGTCATGCAGCATTGTATGGAGGAGCGCACAACAGGGTTTAGATTTAATAAAGTTAACATTTCTACTACCTTATCGATGATATTCTTTATTTAGGGGGTGGTGGTACTGGGGGTTGAACTCAGGGACACTTGACCACTGAGCCACATTCCCAGACCTATTTTGTATTTTATTTAGAGACATGGTCTCACTGAGTTGCTTAGTGCCTCACTTTTGCTGAGGTTGGCTTTGAACTTCTGATCCTCCTGAGTTACCCTCTCAAGCCTCTAGGATTACAGTGTGCACCACTGTGCCAAGCTCAATGACATTCTTGAGTGAAAGTGGCACTTCTTTCCTTAGTATACTGTGGTACAAAATTCAGTGATTACAACTGCAGTTCATTGTCTCTGCTTTCACTCATGCTAAAGCTCCAGCAGTTCTACCCCTTTTTGCTTTTCACCATCAGTACAAATGCCAATGGTGTGGGGGGAAAAGGCAAATGATACCTTAGTTTTATTATGGAAAAGTCTTCCTCAAAGTGTCTTGGGTGATTCCCAGATTTCTAAAGACGATAGTTTTAGAATTCTTGGTCTAAATCAATGAGAATAGGTGTACATGTATACACATTTAATAATGTTTTCTACTAAAATGTATTCTTTAATAAATGGTATGTTATTTTATTTATTGGCATAAAAAACCATCTTTCAGACTTCAAACAGCTTTTGTGTGACTTATTGCTTTCCTTTGATCAAGGTCCAATCTGAGCAAGATTTAGGTAATACAAGTATCTAGAGAGAACTTAGGAATCTTTTCTTCTGTTCTTAATTTCTTTTGTACTTAATTTCTTCTGTTCTGTTTAGTCCATGTAACCTAACTCCTGTCTATGATTGTTTTATATGTGTTTTGTATGATAGACTCTCAAGAATAAGTTTTTGATTATCTGTACTTATTATAATGATGGTGGCTGCCCTATATTGAGCTATGTATGGTTGACACTCTGTTATGTACTATATATTCATTAATTCATTTTTTACTTATAGCAATGTTTTGATGTGGGAATAATTATCCCTAGTTGAACAGAAGAGAGCTTGATAACTACTCAGAAAAAAAAGTGTGTCAAATGTATGAAGTCAATTGTCTAAAGTTCCTCCCTTTTACAATAATATTAGCTGCCCTCCTACCCTGTCACCACTCATCAAGTGGTAGAACCAACACTCAAACCCAGTTATCTAGAAAGTCTAGTTTTGTTACTGAGGACTAAATACACCAATAGAACAAATACATCACACTTGGCTCCTTAACTCAGCTCCTCGGTTTTAGAGGTTGATTTTCTGTCTATTTTCAGCAGAGTGGAGTAAGTGCCATCTACCTGCCCAAGGTCTAGATAATCCAGCACTCTATCCCTTGCCTCCTGTCCCAAGTAGAAAGCAGCTTCCTTTAGTAATTGCACCAGCTCAACTTCCAGCTTGCTTCTCTGTCATCCCAACTAATTAAGTACCTACTTACATATGCTTAATAAAATTATTAAGAATTTTTAAAGGTATATTTTTGGTAGCTGGAAGTCTATGCCAAATCGTTTTTGGTAAATTTTCCCCTTCTATTAGTTTATCCACATGTGGGCATTTTGACACAGTGATTGCAACTACTAGACTTCTAAGACAAACTTATAAAATATTTTTGTCTCCCAAGAACTTAAACAAATGTGCTGGTGTTGGAAGGAAAATTGCCATTAAAATTGCTTTGGTGTGTAAAGTGCTTAAGGTTTCATAGATGGGAAATCCTCAAAGCATAAAAGTAAAAATATGACTGAAAATACCTGAAAACCCTTTAGTAAAATATTATGTCTATCTTCTCTTTTACTTTTACATATGGGAAAAGAAAAAAAAACATTGCAATACATTTTATCTTTACTTCTTTCCTTTGATCAAAGTCCAAGATAGTTTCAAAAAAAAAAAAAAAAAGTCCTCTCTGCTAAAAGAGGAACAACATTCTCAAAGAGAACATAAAACTTGATATTCTAAACCTTACCATAAACTGAAGTTTATTTGGAATATGACATGATAATGTGACTGACTATTGAACTTACCAAAAACTAGTGACACACTAATATCCAGAATGTTCACTGTTAGTATTCCACTGGTTGATGATTGTGAATTTAGCATTTCAATAAAAATAAACTAGGTCAATTTTCTTATCTTTGTGAATACTTAAGGTTGAAGTGTGTTTCCCACACATCTTTGCTATGATATTTAACTAGCTAAAAATATAATTCATTGCTGGGAAATAAGCTAGTAATAAGTCAAATAAAAGCTGTTTGAAGTCTGAAAGATGTAGTGCTTCTGAGCCCTAAGAGGAAAAGTGACATTTTTTTTATTGCTCCAAAAAGACATCTGATATCTTAAGTCTGTTTCTTATTATTTTCTCCCTATTATTTTCTTAGGCATTTTTTTCTTACTCTTCCACACCTTCAGACACAGATCATTAGAGAACTTACCTGACCTACAAACAATTGTGCAACATTTATATTAGGTGTTATTAAGGACTGATGTGTTCCCGAAGGTTATAACAGAACGTGTTCCAAATATTCTTCACTAAGAAGACTTTTAATTTTTAACATTTTGAATATAAGGAATTGTGTTTCCTTCTTTGTGATTGATCACCCAACTATTTGCCACTGGAAATATGGGTTTCATTGGTCAGCCAAAAAAATGTATGAAATTTGTCTTACTGTTGTCATCTTGTTGGAAAATGTAAAACCTATAAGTGAAATTAATGTGAACATATATTGAAGCCAAGCATTTGAAACAAATTTTTTTTCAGGAATGTTATTTTTTTTATGACATTAGTTGTTTAATGATGAATTCGACCTTCAGTTTACAGATTTAGAATCTGTTTGTGAGATCTTTCATTCCCTGTAAGTAACCATTTAAACTCTCTTGAGGTTGTCAGGTAGGTCCTGTGGCACAGACTTCCTTTTCTCAAAATTCCCTTCTATTTTGCCCATTTATGATTCAACTTTTCCCTACTGTAGAAATAAAGCAAACATTCTCATTCTGTGTTTCCCTTTTAACAATTAAGCATAGAGGCTCAATGTGAGTTCATCTTTGAAAGCAGATTTGAATAAAAATATACATACATATACCCCTTTATATTTAGCCACTGACATTTTCACTGAATAATGTGGCTAAATTGAAACATAGCCAACGTTATTTTAATAATATCTTCTTTTTTTTCTTTTTCCTGATTTCTAGGAGATTTTAGCTAGTTAAATAATTAAGGTACAGAACTTTCACTTGTTTCAGAGAATGCATTCAAAACTTAGTTTTGTAAGACAGGAAGAACTCTGGGATTTTGCCAAAAATATATATATTTCTACTTTAAACAAAAATCAAGAAACTTTGGTTTGTGTGCAGGGGAGTCAGGAGAGAGATGGGGTTGTGAGGGTGTAAAGGACAGTAGAGTCAGACATTATTACGCTATTCACATGTATGGTTACACTAGTGGAGTGCCTCTGAACCATGTACAGCCAGAGGAATGAGAAGCTGTGCTCCATTTGTGTACTATATGTCAAAATGTATTCTACTGTAAAATAAATAAATAAGTAAATAAATAAATAAATGAAGTTAACACTAAAGAAAGAAACATGCACATTTCATTTCTTTTAAAGTTACATGGGGACTCAAGAGGTACATAGGAAAAAGAAGAGTAGAGTTATTTGATCACATATAGAGTTCTGTGCTTAGTTTTTCACTAGCACAACTTTTTAAAAACTAAAACTAATGGGAATCTGGTATTATATAAATGAAATTAGTTATATATCAGGAAGAACACAGAAAAGTCAGATATAATAAATATACCTAAAATGCAGTGACTTCGAGAGGAAGAAAGTTTGTTTCTTTCTCATGCAAGTTCAGAGGCAGAGGGGCAGGTAGGCAGCTCTGCCCTAATAGGTCTTCCAGGATCCAAGCTTTCCTTTCTCTTATTAGCTCTACCATTTCCTAGGAGGTTGACTTTACTGTAAGGTAGAACTAGCTCATGAAGAAGTGTATTCCAGACTACATTAAGAATTGTAATGCAAACTGAAATTTTGTAGGCTTTGGCCAACATCTTTCCAACTCCCCAACTCTCCAGTCTCTGGTACCTAGAACTCTATTCTGTTTCTTTGAATTCAACTCTTAGATTCCACATATAAATGAGATCATGTGATTTAGCTCCTATGTTTTATGTCACTTAACATATCCTCTTGTTCATCCATGTTTTCACACATGACAAGATTTCCTTCTGTTTTCCAGGTTGAACCGTCTTCCATTGTATGTATGTACTATATTTTCTTTATCCATTCCTATTTTTATAGGTGTTTAGGTTGATTCCATTTCTTAGCTATTGTAAACTATGCAGCAATGAACACGGGAGTGTGTACACTAATCTGTTGTTTTTTTTAACTGATTTTTTTGATATAATAAATTTAAGAGATCAATTACACATCATTGTGACTATAATTAATAATAATGTATTTTATTCCTGAAAATTGCTGAGAGTAATAATTTAAAAATCCCCACTTCAAAAAGTATGTGATGTAATACATACGTTAAGTCATCATGTTGAAATTTATACTATCTTTGTCAATTTAAATAAATTAGTGAGAAAAAAAAAGAATTGTAATGTAAAAAAAGAGCACATGTATAATGGCATAATTTGGCGCAAACATACTTTATATACAAAATTGTGCAGTATATGGGTAATAATGAGTGTAATGAATTCCACTATTGTCATGTATTTAAAAAATAAATAAACAAGTAAATAGTATTCCAGACTATATAACTTATGGGTATTACCTGGATGAAAGACTAGAAGAGTGAAAAACTGGGTTGATATGTTATAAAAGTGTTGGGAGCTGATGTATGGGTAAACAGGGGATTATGGATATAAAGGGGTATATAGATATCAAAAATATTTATGGATATGAAGGGGTATGGATAAAATTAAAATTAAAGTGATAAATTTGGGACCTTTTTAGGAAAAAGTTTTAAAGCAAAACTCTAAAAATAATGAGTTATTCCTAAATCATGGGCAGGGAAGACATTTTAACCTGTTATGTTTAAGATCAACTCAAGATGGGATGAGATGGAAAACTGAAAAATCTAGAGAGGAAAATAAACCCATTCATATAATAGTTTTATATATCAAAAGTTGATGACTCTATATCAAGATTGTATGATAGCATGAGGGTAGGTACCATTCTCTAATCAATGGGCACTCTAACCAATGCAATGCCACAGAGAAGGAAAGAGCCAAGTGACTGTGGAGGCACTTTACCTCATCTCTTACTGTTCAACTTCTGTTATCCCCTAAGGATCTTCCAGAAAAGCCAAGGAAGAAAACTCTCAAATCCCCATAAGATTGGATTGACAATGATCCTCTAAAGCAGGACTAACCAGACATTTTATGGGAAGAGTCCGATAGTGACTATTTTAGGATTTGTGTTCTATGTAGTATCTGATATACTCAATTCTGATATTGTAAGGGCAAAAGTTATCATGGTCAATACACAAAGAAATGAATGTAATTATGTTCCAATAAAACTTCATTTATAAATAACAGGTGCAGTGCAGGATTAGGCCTCAGGCCATATTTTATTGGCATCTGTTCTAAAACAATGAAATGGAAAGAATTAAGTAAATTAGGCAAAGTTACTTTGAACTTTAAATTTATGAGAGTTTACAAATAAATTTTACCCTACTGGATATAAAGTAACTGAAAGTTATTATTATCCACCAAGGTATTTTTTGAAAAACTAAAAATGCATTTTTATACAGTGTACATTTTAAATAATATGAAATAAATATTACATTAGAAAAACATTCCCTGAGTAACAATACTTGAGAAGCAATTCTTTTAATTAAGATGCACTGCCACATATTTTTCTCAAGTAATCAAGGCTATCAGCATTCACAACCTTACCTACTTGGACAGTAATGGTTGAGTGATTAATAGCAATTATCTCAAGAGCTCACTCTAGGCCAAAAAGAGTAAAGATTTTCTTCATTGTAAAAGGCCTTGTCCTTGGTGTGTTAGTTTTTCTTATTCTTTTTTTTTTTAATTCACACATGCCTTTATTAATATCATATTTAGCACTCTTTTCAGAAATTTAAAAGGTAAAGTACATGAAAAAAAAAACCAGAATGTTAATGTGAAGATACAGCAATGTAAAAAAAAGAGTTTTCTGTTGATAATTTTGCAATTAGAACATAAGTAATTTTATTATTTAAAGTTTTATTTTGGAAATAAAAATAAAATTTTACAGATAATTTATTTATTTGGTAAAAGTAAAAAAGATAAAAGTAGAATATTTCCCCCTAAGGCAAATTCCATTTTCTCTGGCACATGTGTGGAGAAATTAGAAATTTCATTTCACAATGACATTACTCATTTCTTACATACTTATCCTGATTTTTCTTTATGCCAATGAATGTAAATATGTATATGTTTCTCACTATGTTTACTATTCATTCATCTTTTAAAAATGAGATGTCCCTGATATTTTTTAAAAAATCATATTTTCAGGCAATCACGACTATCGTCATATGTACTATTTACTAGTTGCCCATTTTGAGCATTAGGAATTTGTTTTATACTTTTCTATGTTCTTTACCCAACTTCTTTTCTCTCCTTTTTTCTCCCCCTGCCTAACTTCCTAAATGGTGCTTTTCCTTAATGTTTATTGTTGTATTCTTAACTTTGCTTACTTTTCTTGACACTCCTGGGCAGAATAGCACTTTGGGTCAAATTTGCTGCTTCTAACCAGAGGCTACATGGTAAGTAACTGTCTGTCCTAGTGCTATTATTTATCAACAGTTAAGAACTCAATTTGGAGTTCTTTAAAAATTTGAGCAGTGCTCTGTGATGATAATGGCCGGTACTGGAGGATATTTACAGTTTATAAAATAGTTTTTCTAAATTATTTTGGATTTCTCAATACCATTGAGGTAGATAGGGAAAATGAGAAGACTTTTTTTTTTTTTTTTTGGTGCACTGGTGGTTAACTACTGAGCCACATCCCCAGTCCCCCACCCCTGTTTTTTTAATGTTTTATTTTCAGATAGGGCCTTGCTAACTTGCTTGAGGCTGGCTCTGAACTTGGCAATCCTCCTGCCTCAGCCTCCTGAGCTGCTGATATTAGAGGCGTGTGCCACTATGACCAGTGAGCTTCTTGTTTTTTTTTTTTTTTAAAGAAGATAATAAAATCTAAAACGTGAAGGAAACTGAAGTCCACAATTGTTAAGAAAGAGCTGAAACAAAGAAAAGATCCTGTTTTCTGAGTCCGCCTATCTAGTCCACTTCTCTGTTTCAGGCTTGTCAGTTTTTCCACTCTAATATCTCCAGAGTCCATGACCTCTTTCTACTTCCTATTGAGAACTTTGAGATGAACTTTCTAACAGTTACTGGAGAAAGAATTATGATAACAACTCAGCAAATCAAAATATGAAGCAGCAGCTGTATCAAGGCTCCCAGAACAAACTTTTGACCTATGAGCCAAGAAACTGGAGTTCTGGGCCCTCTTACTCTGCATATTAATTGTGTGTGCTTGGACAAATCAAACAACCTGTCTGGCGCTCAGCTTTCTTATCAGCTTCATTAATCTAAAAATGAAAGGTCTGAATAGGTTCCCTTCTACACATAGAATTCTGGAATAGTAGTAAAGGTGTCTATTTCTAAAAACAAAATAAAACACACAAAAAAATCTTTCTGTGTTGCTTGCTCTTAAAATTGTTGGAATGAGTTGCAGACTGCAGTATTGTGGCTGCCAATTCTTTAACAGTTTGGACTGTGCAGTACTAACTTAAACCCACCTGTGGGAATAGAGTTGGAAGCAACACACCATCTCAGCTTGCTCTGTTTGTGTTTTCAAACCACTAAGGGAAGCTGGGTTGAAACTGGTTTTGGAAAAATACAGAAACTATCAACCTCTAAAGAAAGATAACATATTAATGACTTTTGATCATATAACTGATTTCCTATTGCATTGTTTTAGGATTCAGTTATGTTGGCACAAAATAAGAAACAATATGGTTACAATGTAATCTATGAAGATGCCCCAACATAGAGCACAGGTGCATGCTATTTGAACACAACAAGCACAGTTTAAATTTTACATAATTGATAACTTTCAAACTGCAATAGGCTGACATCAGTAGGACTGCCTGGCTAATCTGCATTGCTGGAGTCTCTCCTGGGAGCTGTCTTGTCTCTTATCTTCATTTATCACCAGGACTCTATCTTAGCTTAAAGCTTTTCTGAAGACAAAATGGTCAGTCTCACAATTAACATCCGCTCCATGCCTCTCTTTCCTCTTTCTTCTTCTTTTAGTTTCTGATCATTAAACACATGAGTATAAAGAAGGATACAAACTTGTCAACAGTAACCAGCACAGTTGCCCATACATATCTCTTTAGGTCTACCAAACAGCCTTGTGGTCAGCACCTGTTTTACTGTTCTGTAGATAGAAGGTCATCCGGTTAAGAGGCTAGATGCTGAACTGCTACTTCTCTAATTCCAGAAAGTAGCTTCCCATCCAAACACATAATTAAAGAGGGTAGCAGCATGTATTCCAGTATGATGATGTAATATTTTGAGAAGAGTCTGTTGGTAAAAATCAGTAGCACACCCACATAGTAATGAGCGTATTTGACTACCACAAGGTTATTTTTCTTACTCTATGAACATTTAAAGTCCAGTTTATTGTTTTTATAAATACAAATCCAAGATTCATCCATCTCAAAATTAATATCACATAATCTGATGAATACAATGCTTTAAGGGATGCCTGAGTACTCATATTTGTTGTAACAGACGACTAAACCAGTTAGGGTCACTCCAGGTGAATTGGGTTGACACAAAATAATGACAGGCAGAGAAATACCTTTTTCTTTGGGTTCTGTGACGGTTCTTCTGACCCAGCTGCCACAAAGGAGGCAAAGCAAGCAAGAAAGAGAAAGAGCACGCCTCAAACCTGGTTATATTGGGGAGCAGCCATTCAAATGAGGCAAGGGGTCAGTGGGTTGAGTCTAGCTTCATGTTGTCCTGCTGTCAGCAGGTTGACTGACATCTTGGAAGGACATGACCATCTCATGTGCTTTGTGATGACCAAAGGCAGGGCAAGCGAAAAGGACACATATGTGCACAGCCCAATCAGAGATTCATAGTCAGTCAGTCGGCTTTGTATGCTCAAAATGCTCACAGATCACACACACAGAGATGTGGCTGGCTTGCCACATCTCCACATTCCCATCGCTCAAAGCTAGGGGGCGCTCAGCTTCTATGTGGCAGCTCCCAACACATGTTGTCAGTTTCTATGGTGTGAAGCGCTTGCCAATGACCTTTTCCAAATTATCAATCCTCCCTTTGCTTTAGCATTCTGGGATTGCAATCTATTAAATACAATACATACCTTCTACTCAAAGGGAATCATAATTTTAATTCTTTAATGAATTGTAAGCCTATTAAAAATTCTCTATAAATATGTAATATATTCCCACTAATTTGCCTGTTATAATTTGTTGACTCTAGTAGTTATTTTTCTCCACATTGAAATCATAAAACTTTAGAAATAGTTTTAGAAATGTCTTAACTATCCCCACTGCCACATACTTTTCTTCTTAAAGTCTATTGACATTGCCAACCAGAAACTGGCAGGAATTTTTTGCTTTCTTTGTATCTTAACAGGGAACACGTTTTAATACCTAAGCAAAATTTCATTGATTATGGAAACGAAAAACCATTTTTTACTGAGGAACTTTTCAAAAGTGATTACTGATGCACAGATGAAGCATTGCTCACCTCACTTACTTCTACCTCCAATGTCGTGTTTGTTACTCAAAATATATTGCATAAATAGGGAAAATGGAAATATTGCTCCTTGCACACACTTCCCTAATTGCAAGGCACTTTACTATTACTAAGAAACTCTGTTTACAATTATGATTCCAAAGGAAAGAAAATCCAGGAGCAGATGAGTAACAGTTTAGGTCTAATTGGAAACTTTTGTGTATGTTACATTTTAAGAAATTCCAAAAGATTTTTCTGCCCTAATCCTTCTTGGTAATCCTGAGGTAATCCTTAGGAGAACCAAGAGAAGACAAGAATGTGATGTGCTGATCTTTCATGCCATCTGTAGCTGTAAACATCACTGGCCCTCTGAGAATATAACTGGCAAGAGGATTTTGAATCATACCACCTCCTTCCCCATCTGCAGTGCTTCAAGAAGTTAACATACTTTTTAAAAACCTCGGGAGAATGGAGACTATCTAAACTTGTTTTTCTAGACTTTTCTACACATCTATCAGGATGAATTCCTGGACAACGAGTCGTTCCTGAAATGAATAGAACTTGTCGTTTGCTGACAGAAGCTGAAGGACAGGCTTTCAAACCGTTTCTCTGAGTCTAGATAGAGAAGTTGTAGTGGATGATTAATAAAATTTATAATTCACATTATTCTGCTGAAATCTCTTTGAAAACAGTAAAAAATGTACTCAGATCATTTCTGCATGAAAATTAGCTCAGACACTTCATTGAAATGAAAAGGGTGATTAGAAAAGGAAGTGAGGAGAAAGAATGCCATGGTTGAGATACTGTATCAGAGAGACCAAATTCCCCGGGGACTATCTTAATGTTCTATTTTATATTGTCTGTATAAGCACAGCCTCATAAAATTATTCTTTCTTCTCTTTCCTTATTCCAGAAAGAAACTCCTATTTTTCTATAGCTACATTTCTCAGTGTAGCAATCTGAAAATTCATTTTGCAACAATTTATTTGATGTATTACTTAGATGTCATTTATCTGAATTTTTATTTTGGTAAATGTGAAAAAAAATATTAAGATTCAAAGACAATGAATGTGGGTGGCAGATATCTCTTCAACCTTTGATTTCAGTTTATGCCCAAATGTGATATTGCTGGGTTATATGGTAGTTCTATTTTTAGTGTTTTTCAGAACCTCCATATGTTTTTTTTTTTTTTTTATAATGGATATACTAATCTAGCTTTCTTCAAACAGGTTGCAAGGGTTCCCTTTTTCTTCACTTCCTCAATAGCAAAATAATAAACATATGGAAGTAACCTATCAACAGATAAATGGATGAAGAAAATTTGACACATACACACACACACTCACACACACATATTCAATGGAACATTATTTGACCTTGATAAAGAAGGAAATTCTGTCATTTTCAATAACATGAATAAACCTAGATGGTGATGTACTAAGTGAAATAAGGGAGGCATAGAAAGATAAATATGACACAATCTCACTTATATGTGGAATCTGAAAAAATCAAACCCACAGAAACAGAGACAAGAATGGCGATTACTAGAGGCTGGGGGAGGGAGGGATGGGCAAAGGGAAGATACTGATCAAGGGGTACAAGGTTTTAGCTAGACAGGAGAATTAAGCTTTAGAGACCTATTGCACAGAATGATGACTATAAATATTAATAATACATCTACATATTTCAAAAATGCTTATTGATTTAGATTTTAAATGCTCTCACCACAAAAAAATGGATATGTATGTAAAGTGATAGACATGTGATGTAGTTTGATTTAATCATGATATAACCATATATGGAAACATTATATTGTGTCACACAAATATATATGATAGTTAGCAATTAAAAATAAAATGCAATTTGAATTCAAAAATAAAGTTAAATATGATGCAAAGACAGGTAAAATGGAAGGGGCTGCTTTTCAACATTGAACCATCTTCTAAAACAAGGAACTTCATAAAACATTCCTTTTATTGCCTTCATCTGGCATGTTTCTTTTCATTAAGATTAAAGTTTTGACAGAGATGAAAGATCTCCTGCTTTACACAGAGATATATGTTAACCAGGAAGAACTTCTTAAGTAGAAACATCCATGCAATAACCTTTTTTTTAATTTTCATCTCTTTATCTAATAAATTTTCTAAGATACCTTAAAAATGGAAGAGAGAGAACTTTTTATTTTGTAGACAGTTCAGATTATGGATGCATTTAACTAAGCAGATCTAAAAATACAGAAAACATTTTTTTTTAATTCACACTTTTTATGTCATATAGAAAAAATACTGAGATAACTGAGAGAGACTCCATTTGAATTAAGATATTTGGTGCCATGTTGAAATAATTGGCACATACTTTGTAGTTTATACTACTGGGTATAAAGGTAAAATTAAAAGCCGCTTTCAAAGTCCCAAAGACCTTCTTGCACCACAGGGTAAAAGCCATGCAGATATTTTCAACTTGGATTTACATGGAAAATACATTTTCATTTATTTTGGGTCTGTGGATAGTTCTGTCTCATATAAGTTAGAATGTTTTACAAGTTGCCAATGCATATTTCTTCTTGGGCTCTGAGTAAGGAGCATTCCCTAAAGAAAATAAAAATCCTGGGCTATAGATCTCATTGGCTCGTGGTCCAATGTTCTCCATGATGAGAAATTAACTACAACAATTAATATTTGTTTGGGCCATTTGGCTCAAGCAGATGTACCATCCATCCATTGTGGAGTGGTGAAGAGTGAGGATATCAAGAAATTTTGATCTTAGGAAAACTGTCTGAAAGATAATATAAAGATGCACACGGTTAGAATGATAAGGACCATAATAAGGAATCAAAACAAAGAGAACAATAGCAAACAGTGAAAAGAAAATATAATAGGCTTATCCAGGGGAAAACCAAAAAAACCTAACAGAAATTCTAGAAATGTTCCATATCTTCCCAGAATTCTCTTAATACTGGAAGCCACCAAGGCTTCCAGTTTATACATGCTTCTAATGGCCTCTCGTTTGTAAACTATAGAATCCATCAACACCTACGTATGCATATCTGAATCACATATGAAATATAATGTGTTCATAACTGAAGAGGTCTCACCCTCAAATCTGCTTCACCTGCAGCCATTTCCTCCTCAGTTAAGGGCTCCACTCTTTCTTTCTTTCATCACACCTACATCACCTATTGTTAAATCCAGTGGGCTCTACTCTGGCGATAGATCTAGAATCACTCCAGTCCTCACCACCTCTTTTGCACTTAACCTGTTCTGAGCACCCCTTGTCATGTCTCCCTAAGAATATAATAGATTATTGTCTCTTGGCTTCCACCCTGAAGTCCTGTAATCTGTATCCAATGCTGCAATCTGAAGTAAGAGCTAGTCATTCTCTCAGAATCTTGCCATACCTTCCAAGTTCACTCGGAGTAAAAGCCAGCGTTTTTCAAGTATCCCTCAAAGTTCTCCTCATTTTGACCCATTGCTCTCTAAGCTCATCTCACAGCAGTCTCTCCTTGCTCCCTCCACTCCAACTACGCTGCCGCCGCCTCTCTTCCTTACACTCTGGCTATTTGTACCTGCTGTTCCTTTTATCTGAAATTTCCTCCTCCAGGTCTTCTCATGATCTTCTTTCTTTGCTATTTCAGATCTTAGATGACTCATCAACCCCTCATCAAACAGCTTCCTGTCCCAGAATTTGCCATTTAAATCTGAAAATTCTTCCCAACAGTCAGGATTCCCTGTGTAGCATTTGCTTTTCAGAAGTTATTCCATCTCATATAATATACTTTACTGATTTGTTTGATGTCTTCTTAAATAAAATATAAACCCCAGTGTTAAGTTTTGTTGTCTGCTAACAAGATTTCTTCAATACCCTTGATGAGCTTTCCTCCATCTATCTTCAGGAAATGGTTTTCTTGTGAGGAGAAAGAACACAATACTTTTTAAAAATAATATTTCTTATGCAGAATTTCACTGTGAAAAAATATTTTAAAAGAGTATTCAGTTAGATAAGGGATGATGAAGAAAACAACAAATTAAAAATGGTTTAATATTTTAAACTAGGGAATTTGGACAGAGAGGTTTATAGATGATTCTGGGAACATTGGGAAATGTTGTCACCTTAAGTTAGAAGATGACTAATTTGTTTTTTATTTTGGCAAGTTGTCCCCTAGTTATTTTTTTTAATGTTTTGTAAACAGTTTGGTCTGAGAGATATAGTTTGGTGTTGGATCAAAACTTTTCCCATTTGATTATTCTCGGAATTATTATAAAAATTTATCAAGTGTAGGGTAGGGTTTTTGAAATATTTTACATTTTATAAAAACATTTAAACACTAAGGACCTTAGGAAAAATGAGACTCTTCTACTTTTCAAACTTGACAATGCAAATTTCCGTTATTATAACATGCTTTTGTCATATGACAATGTAATAAAAATCACATAGTTTTTTTTAGTTGAAGTATCATTTATTCTCAATTTTTATAAAAAGTTAAAGAAACAAAGGCCCTTATTTAAGAGGGGGAATTTTCAGGATGGACATTTAAAATTTAAAGCCTTGATTATTCTTCTGTTAATCTTTTTCATTTCAAAATGTGGCCTTTGATTTTATGCCAAAGCTCCTATTTTTGCTTTACTACGAAGTTGCCTGATGGATGATGATATTGTCCATACTCTGGCTTGTGATTCTTCTCAACATTGTCCTGGTGAATTTTGTACAAATAATTTTACATAGGGTATTTTGTTTCTTATCACTGCCCCATGGGAACTTCATCTGGCAACCTTCTAATAGTGATTATAATATTCTGCTAGAGTTGAATCAGGACACAAGCTGTGAAGTATTCTATTTAAAAATCCATTTCTGGGGCATTAGCCGAAGGTTTATGAGAGTATTGTAATATTGTTTAATGAAAGTGGGCTTTTCTTAATTCTTTAGCTGTGTGAATAAATAGAATTTGACTAGATTTCAATAAGTAGTTTAAGATTCACCATTATGTTAACATTTGAACAAATTACCAATATTCAATACCAGAAAAATTCAGATGCTGATTTTTAAAAGTGAGTTAGAGATATATACTTACTTTTTTTGTCTTTATTGGGTAAAAATTTATGCTCTGATGGTTAATAGGAGTTCTAACTTCTTTTCTTCCTTTCCTTATTAATTTCTGGTTTGGACCCATCTTTCTATCTTCTAAATATTGAACTGGCTCAAAGCTCGGAATTGGCTTGTTCTCTTCTCAGGTTATTCTGACTTCCCTGAGCTCATCTCTAATCTCATCTATGTGCTGATGATACTAAAACTTTTATCTCCAGTCTAGAACTTGCTCCTGACTTCAGAGCAATATATTTAGTCCCTTCTATGCAATCTCTCTGCAATGGATTTAATATCATTGTACAACCCAGATTCATAAATTGAGGTCCTAACCTTCAATGTAATAGTATTAAGAACTGGGGCCTTTGCCGGGCTCTCCCCTCAAAAATTTGATTCATGTCCTCATAAAAGAAACACCACATGAGGATGGAAGAGATAAGAGTCTATAATCTGGAAGAAAGTGCTCACCAGAACTGGGCCGAGCTGGCACCCTTATTTCAGACTTCTAGGCTCCAGAATGGGAAGAAGTAAATTGTTGTTGTTGAGAAACAAAATCCATTTTATTATAGCAATCAGATTTAAAACACTCTCCTTAAGATATTTCTTAGATTAATCTTATACCTAATTATTGTAATTTCCAAATGACTGTAAATGGTACTATACAAATTTTGTTGACCATGTATACATTGCTAGTATATAGAAATACAAAGATTTTGTACATTTATCTTGTATCCTGAAACCTTGCTGAATTCAGTTATTAATTCTAAGAGGATACTTATGTTTTTTTATTTCATTTGTCTTCCAAAAGTTCATGAATTGCCAAACTTATATGTTATATGGATTTGAAAGTAAGAGAACTGGAAACTAACAACAATTAGATGAGATGGTTACCTTAGTGTCTGCTTTACTCAGCTTTTCATTGCAATGACCAAAATACATAACAAGAACAATTTTAAGGGAAGAAAAGTTTATTTTGGCTAACAGTTTCAGAGGCTCAGACCTTGGTTGGCTGATTCCATAGCTCTGGGCCCACAGTGAGACAGAACATCATGGCAGAAGAGTGTGGCAGAGGGAACAGCTCAAGGTATGACATCCAGAAAGCAGAGAGAAAGCTCTGCTTCCCAGGGACAAAATTTAAATCCCAAAGGCATTCTCCCAGTGACCTTATTCTTCCAGCAACACCCTACTTGCTTTTGAATACCACCCAGTTAATCCATAGTAGTGGATTAATACTCTGAGTAGTCACATCTCTAATAAACTAATCATTTCACCTCTGAAAATTCTTTCCTTGTCTCACACAGGAGCTTTTAGGGGACACCTCATGTCTGAGCCATAACAGTATCTTAATAAGAAGAGGAAGAGAGACCTGAGTTAGCATGCTTAACCTGTCTCACCATGTGATACTGCCTGCCATATGATAATGCCACAAAAATGTCCTCCACAGATGCCAAGAAGATGCTTGCTAGTGCCATGCTGTTGAACTCTCAGCCTCCAGAACCATAAGTCAAATAAACTTCTATTATTTTATAATTACCTGGTCTCAAGAATTTTGTTGTAGCAACAGAAAATGGACAGAGAAAGAAAAAGAGAGAGAGAGAGAGAGAACCTGTGGGTCCCTTGGGATTCTCAACATAAATAATGATGTAATTAGCAAATAGGAACTTTTATTCTTCCTTTCCAAATTGTCTGACTTTCATTCCCTTTTCTTGAATTATTAACTGAATGGAACTTTCAGCACTGTATTGTATACAGAGGAGACATGCTTTATGGAATTTCATTCCATTTCTTTTTTATTAAGTTTACTTTAATCTTCAAATTGTATTTATTTATTTTTTACTTATTTTTTGTGAGTAAATATTTTTTATTGGTTGTTCAAAACATTAAAAACTCTTGACATATCATATTTCATACATTAGATTCAAGTGGGTTATGAACTCCCATTTTTACCCCAAATACAGACCACATATTGGTAGTTAAGTGCCCCCAAATACAATCACAAACACAGAATCACATTGGTTACACATCCACATTTTTACATAATGCCATATTAGTAACTGTTGTATTCTGCTACCTTTCCTATCCTCTACTATCCCCCCTCCCCTCCCCTCCCATCTTCTCTCTCTACCCCATCTACTGTAATTCATTTCTCTCCTTGTTTTTTTCCCATTCCCCTCACAACCTTTTATATGTAATTTTGTGTAACAATGAGGGTCTCCCTCCATTACCATGCAATTTCCCTTTTCTCTCCCTTTCCCTCCCACCTCATGTCTCTGTTTAATGTTAATCTTTTCCTCCTGTTCTTCCTCCCTCCTCTGTTCTTAGTTGCTCTCATTATATCAAAGAATACATTTGGCATTTGTTTTTTAGGGATTGGCTAGCTTCGCTTAGCATAATCTGCTCTAATGCCATCCATTTCCCTGCAAATTCCATGATTTTGTCATTTTTTAGTGCAGAGTAATACTCCATTGTGTATAAATGCCACACTTTTTTTTATCCATTCATCTATTGAAGGGCATCTGGGTTGGTTCCACAGTCTAGCTATTGTGAATTGTGATGCTATGAACATCGATGTAGCAGTATCCCTGTAGTACGCTCTTTTAAGGTCTTCAGGGAATAGTCCAAGAAGGGCAATAGCTGGGTCAAATGGTGGTTCCATTCCCAGCTTTCCCAGGAATCTCCATACTGCTTTCCAAATTGGCTGCACCAATTTGCAGTCCCACCAGCAATGTACAAGTGTACCCTTTTCCCCACATCCTCGCCAGCACTTGTTGTTGTTTGACTTCATAATGGCTGCCAATCTTACTGGAGTGAGATGGTATCTTAGGGTGGTTTTGATTTGCATTTCTCTGACTGCTAGAGATGGTGAGCATTTTTTCATGTACTTGTTGATTGATTGTATGTCCTCCTCTGAGAAGTGTTTGTTCAGATTCTTGGCCCAATTGTTGATTGGGTTATTTGTTATCTTATTGTTTAATTTTTTGAATTCTTTGTATACTCTAGATATTAGGGCTCTATCTGAAGTGTGAGGAGTAAAGATTTGTTCCCAGGATGTAGGCTCCCTATTTACCTCTCTTATTGTTTCTCTTGCTGAGAAAAAAACTTTTTAGTTTAAGTAAGTCCCATTTGTTGATTCTTGTTATTAACTCTTGTGCTATGGGTGTCCTATTAAGAAATTTGGAGCCTGACCCCACAATATGTAGATTGGAGCCAACTTTTTCTTCTATCAGACACAGAGTCTCTGATTTGATATTAAGCTCCTTGATCCATTTTGAGTTAACTTTTGTGCATGGCAAGAGAAGGGGATTCAGTGTCTGCAGGCATTCTGACCCTTGCAGGTTAAATACAGTGCTCTCTATATCACTTGTGTATTGACTTTCACAGAAGGTTGCAGACTAGCAAGATGAAAGAGCATGCCTTCCATTCCTACTTCCAAGTTCCAAATGTTGATAGTAAAGAAAAATATGACTTAAAGAACAATCTTAAGTCCTTGTGACTTTGACACAATGCTAAATCTTTTCTACATAAGATTAGTTATGTAGACGTAATAAATAGTTGAACAAGAAAATTCCAATGGAGTAAGAAGTGGGCATTTTTACCTCAAAAACTTCTATAAGGTGAGGTAGGTAAAGAGAATAGAAAGAATTTTTTTAAAAACAAAGCAGAAAATAACCACAAATGACAGGCAAATGTTTTTAGGATACATAAAGCTTAAAAATTGTAATATAAACTGTCTGAAGCTTAGAGATTATTCGTATGTACTCCATCAAGAACTAATATATGACCTGGGCAGGTATGTTTATACCTCTCAGTCTTGCTTGTTATCTTTCATTTTAATTTAAGGATAAAAAAATATTTATTTTAGCTGGGGGTAGAGGTGCACTTCTGTAATCCCAGCAACCCAAGATGCTGAGCCAAGTTCAAACTCAGATACAGCAACTTAGTGAGTCCCTAAACAACTCAGTGAGACAGAGTCTCATAAAATATGAAAAAGGGTTGGGGATGTAGCTTTGTGGTTAAGTGCCCCCAAATTCAATCTCTGGTACCAAATATCTACCTTATAGAGTTAGAGAATTCGATGAGATAGAATACACACACACACACACACAATATGTATATATATGAAGATATATATCATATTTATACCATAGAATATATATATATATATATATATATATATATATATATATATATATATGTATGTATATGATTTATACACACATATACATACACACATTTATGTATCACATATAGTCTGGCACATACTAAGCATTCAGCACAATTTTGTTTACTTTTCTTCCTTTATTCTGTTAACTCAAAGTTTTTACAAATTCTGTGCTAATGCTAAGGAACAGAGAATATGGCATTTTATAGAAAGCACTTGGCTTCATATGAAGATAGCAATGCTACATGATACTTCTGCAAATTGCAACCATTTATTCAGTAGAAAGCTCAAACACACATAGCTATTGAAAGCTCATATTTGTTTGAGAAGTGGAAATACATTTTTAAATAGATAAACATCTGTAGAAACTAGCATCCTTTACAGAGTGCATGGCAGCTCTTCCACAAAGGAGAAGGCAATCTAACCTAGAGGGAGAGAAGGCATAGTATAATAAAAGGATCAACTTGTAGCTCATGAGCAGGAGACATACAGTCAGAACCACACCAGGACATTTTTCCTAATGACTTCTAAGATTTATTCTAACAAAGAAAAACTGTTCATTTATTCCAGAACTTCTCTAAAATTATGCTTCAATAAAATCCATAGTAGACTATTGTGAAAGTATTTCCTTATAGTTCCTGGATCTTGATCAATGGCAGATACAGATAAAGGATAACTTTTAATTTTTTTTTCATTTAATTTTGAAAAGTCTTATGAACTACTCTCCTTCTACAAAGAGAACCTCTAATGTTTCAGTTGTGCCACTGGTTATACAATTGTTCATGAACTGAGTTTATTTTAAAACTCTGCCACACAGGGATGACTCAAAATTATTGCAAATATCAAGGAAGATTATAGCTGAAGTTTACCCCTGAGCAGTGTGAGTCTGCCATGAAAAAAAATTCATATTTTCGGGCTTGAAATTATTGCTCCCAAAGAAAGCTGACAGGAGAATAGGAAAGAGTATGTTTTTTTCTGGGTGGTTTAGTAGCTGATCTTTGCCTCTTTCCTCTTTCAAATTTAATAACTTAACTTTGAACATTCCTGATAAAGAGTGATGTGGCAAATCAAGATGTTCCACCTGGCTGTTGCCCTTTTAGTTGGCAGAGGCTGATGAGCGGTGTAATTAGGTGAGTGTTCTCACCAGTACCAGAGGGGCAGTAATGTTTTTCATCTTTCCCATTATTGTACCCTTAACTATGAAGCATACACACATTTGGCATTCTAAGTACTTCTGATTGATTTACAATGTCAGTAAAATTTACAGATTATGCATTCCAAAAGATAAGAGGGAATTAATGTTTTAGGAAAAGTGTTTTAGCATAGCTCTTCTTGCCAACATTAATTTTTTTAGCATTAGCGTGCCTAAGTGTACAGAGCAAGTAAACATGGAAAAACATAATCCAAATTAAATTGCTGAGAATATTACTTTCCGTTTGGTTTGCCCTGGGTTTATAGGTAATAGTTCTTGATGTATACTTTGAAGTATGTCCTGACTTTTACCAGGGATGTCAAAATAATGTTCAAAAAGCTGCATCACATGTTGTCACATATTCTGTCTCAATCTTGGTTATTATCCAACCACACATATAGATTGAATCTAAGTGAAAACGTTGAAAAAAGTGTAATATGAATTTTGAAGGTAGAATATCAGTGTCTCTTGGTATTGGAGAAAGCTTTATATTGTTGAATAAGAAACTCTTTGGAATTTTTCACAACCTCTTGTACCTTTACTTCAAAATCAGATGCAATGTGTAATAAATGTCATTCAAACAATTTAAAAAGTACAGCTCTAAAATCTAGTTGATCAAGAGATTGGACAGTTACATAAAATGCCTCCTACTCTTACTTAAATCATAATATACACATATGAATCAAGAAAATTAATGTTATGTACAGTAATTGTTTTTCAGATTGAAACTGGAAAAAAGCAATATTTTAAGATTTGAATTTAAATAAGCTCAAGAAGGCTTTATTTTAAAAAGTAATTAAATTCAGCTTTTAGATCATATGCTTACTTTCATTCTTATTTATAAAATGAAACTGATCTTTTAGGGGTTAGATGAATCTTTTAAATAAATATTTAGAATCTCAGAAAAAATGTTTTTAGCTATTAGAAGAGAAATTGGATTTTAACTAACATAAGAATCTATTTATAATCAAGGTCTAAATAGTTTTGTAATTTAGGTTATATTTGAGTAAATGTAAACAGAATTGCTTAATGAAATTTAGCCTGAAATAAGGTTTTTTTGTTTTTGTTTTTGTTGTTGTTGTTGTTGTTGTTACTTTCTCTTGAAGTCATATTGAATAGAAAGCCGTCTTTGGAGATTAACAATGATGACCTTTGATTTTAGAATTTCAGATCTGATTGTGAATATTTTTTCTTTGTAATATTCCAAAGAAAAGGACCATTAAATTATTGATTAAGAAGTCATAAAGATTTTTACTTACAAGGAATTGTCCAGGTATATTGTGTCAGTGTCTCAGTTCCTGACAAACTTCTGGGGACTCGTGGGGCTTCTCTAAAGAGTCTTGTGGAGGAGACTTATTTAGGTAAGGGGTGAATAAAAAAGAGTAACCATATTGTAGATTCCCTATTTCAGTTGGAACAAGTTTATCTTTATCTCTTAGATCTGCAGGGTGAGATTATAGTCAAAGGAAATGCAAATCAAAACTACACTAAAATTTTATCTCACTCCAGTCAGAATGACAGCTATTATGAATACAGACAACAGTAAGTGTTAGCAAGGATGTGGGAAAAAGGGTACACTCATACACTGTTGGTGGGACTGTAAATTGGTGCAGCTAATATAAAAAGGAGTATGGAGATTCCTTGGAAAATTGGGAATAGAACCACCATTTGACCCAGCTATCCCTCTCCTTGCTCTATACACAAAGGACTTAAAAACTGCATACTACAGGGACACAGCCACATCAATGTTTGTAGCAGCAAAATTTATAATTGCTAAATTGTGCAACCAACTTAGATGCCCTTTGGTAGATGAATGCATAAAAAAATGTGGCATTTGTACACAATGAAATATTACTCAGCAATAAAAGAGAATAAAATTATGGCATATGCAGGTAAATGGATGGAGTTGGAGGAGATAATGCTAAGTGAAGTTAGCCAATCCCAAATGTCCAAATGCCAAATGTTTTCTCTGACATAAGGAGGCTGATTCATAGTGGAGTAGGGAGGGGGAGCATGAGAAGAATAGACAAACTCTAGATAGGGCAGAGGGGTGGGAGGGGAAGGGAAGAGGCATAGGGTTAGAAATGATGGTGGAATGTGATGGTCATTATTATCCAAAGTACATGTATGAAGACACGAATTGGTGTGAATATACTTTGTATACAACCAGAGATATGAAAAATTGTTTTGTATATATGTAATATGATTTGTAATGCATTCTGTTGCCATATATACATTTAAAAAAATAATAATTATAAAAAGATGTAAATAATAAATTAAAAAATTAAAAGATCAAACCTGAGCTGGGCACAATGGTGCATGACTGTAATTCCAGTGGCTCCAGAAGCTGAGGCAGGAGGATCACGAGTTCAAAGAAAGCCTCAGTGATTTTGTGAGACTTTATACAACTGAGCAAGACCCTATCTCAAAAGAAAAAGTTAAAAAAGGGTTGCAAATGTGACTCAGTGTTTAAGTACCCCTGGGTTCAATCCTACATACCAGAAAAAAAAATTAAACCTGAGCTACTCTAAATGCCTTTGATGCCTTGTCTTTTCCACTCCCCCGGCCTCCACTCTGATCTCAGATCTGCCTCCCCTTATTCTGATATTCCAATGCACCAGTCTTCTTTCAGTTTCTCAATGCAGAAAAAACTCTTTCCGATACAGTTCACACATCAGTTTTCTCTGCCTACAACTGCAAATTTCTTCATAATTTACCTGTTAAGCATACTTGTGCTGCAAGAAACAGATTATATTTCATTTACTCAGACTCTTCTTGCACAATCTATTGCAAAGCAGGCATTTCAGTTCTGCTTTCTTGCAATAATTGTACATTTTGAGTAGAGTATATTTTATAATATGTACTTATTCATCTAATTATTCACTTATTTATTCTTTCTTCTAAATTAGTTTTCTAATTGGACAGAATTTATGTCTGTTTGTTCCTCACGACGTCCTTTGCTAAGATAGTACCAAGAACGTTGTCTGTGTTAAAAGTATACTTTTGGAGTGAGGTAATAATATTGGCCCTATATAGTTGCACATTCTATGTCTACATTACAAGAGCAAAGGAACACTATGAGGCTTAAATTCCAGATAAATATAACACATTATTTTAAAGCGCTGTACCTATTGTGAGAACTTAGAAAAAGCATAAGAGCTACAAGCTATAAAGTGCCAGGCATTTTATACTCAGTATAGTTAATTTTTACAATGACACTGAGCTCTACAGATGAATTAACTTCAGATTAGGAAAGTAGAAATCTACCCAAGATCAAGTTATGAATAATAATTTAGTCAAGATTCAAAACTAGACGTTTTGTTTCTAAGACCTCCCTTTTCTTTGCACTACTATCCTGTATTGTATGCAACATTTGTTGACCTAAGAAGTACTATTAATTTTTTTTACAAGTTTTACAAGTAATTTGTTTTACAGAAATTAAAGTGACATTTCTTGCTTTGAACTTGATTTACAGTAAGACAGACATAAAATATAATTACTAATTCACATTATTTTTCCAATTTATACAACTGAAGAAATATTCAAAATATCACCTTATACTAAAGCTTTAGATTCTGTGAACAAAACAAATTTTGTTGAGTTCAAATTATCACTGTAAATAAGCATAACCATAAGAATTGATGAGTGTGTGAGTGTTAGTTTCTATTTCTTTGTTAAAGTTGTATGGAAGGGTTCTATTTAATACTTTCCATAGTTCAATTCTTCTATACATTATAATAACAAGTCACTTTGGGGCATTAAGTTATTTCACATAAAGTTGACAAAACTATCTGAGTGTTTGATTAAACATCTGGATGATTGATTAAACCTGTGACTACTCTACTGGAACATTTGTACACTATAAAACCACACAAAGAGCTGTAATTGTCTTACTGTGCAAGATTGAAATGGGAAAAATTAACCTTTCCCTTTAAGAACTTTATTCACCTGCCTAATAATCTAAATGTGTCTCACAGGGCCATAAGCATTGTATGTGTTACATTCCTATCTTCCCTAGAGGGGTGTTGTTTGTTTAGTTTCTGTGGCTGTAAATTGAAACAGAAACCAAGAGAACAACTTAGAAAGATTTTCATAAAAAAACAATAGACTCATTCCACTCTTATTACAACATTATTTTTATTTAGCCTGTTTTTTAATAAGCAGTTTGGCAATAGAAGCAATAAATAAATGATATAAAAACCTAGCACCCACTAGATTATAAATATTAGGAAAGAAAAATCAAAGCAAATGTAATGCATCAGTATAAAGTATATCTTTCTAAGAAAAAGTTCAATGATAAACCCATGAAATCAATGCAAAACAGGAGATAACCCAACCATATATCAATTACTGACTAGCTTAATGTACATCAACAAAAACTCTCAAGGTAAGAATTAAGAGTTGTCTTGAACTAGTGATTTTTCACAGATTGAATATAAATGACATAATTTTTTTTTAAAAAAATTACCAATTTATACATATATAAAAGGGAAGAGTCTCTGACATAAAGAAAATATTCAGAACTATTAGAAAGGAAAATACTTCATTGTTCCCTTTTAAGCATTCAGTATATGAATGAATTTTATAAATATGTGCTTAAAGAGGATCCAGGAGACAAGGGTCCTCTTTTTCAGAGAGAGAAACATGGAAGGAAATGAGACAGAAGACCACAAGGAGAAAGTTACAAGAGATAAAGTATGAGGGGAAGGAGGTCTTGTTCTGTAGCGTGAAGGGGATATGAAGGAAAAGGCACTATCTTTGTCAAATGCTGACTTGAACCTTTGAGCAGCTCATCCTGACTACCTTGAAATCCCACGTTCACTCCCCATGAACCACAAAGATCATCAATAACCAACTTCCTCAGGTTTCATCCTCAATGTGCCCCTCATGCAGCATCTGACCACTTACACCAACCTTTGCCCCCCCCCTTTCCTTTTGCCTTAATCACAAAAGATATTATGATTGTTCTTTATCCATTTCTCCACTCACTCTTTCTTCTTCAACTCCTTCTCCTTTTTTTTTCTTCCAGTTCCTCTACTAGATATTCCCCCCAAATATTTATACTAAATAAATAAAATACTGTCTAGGAAACAACAAACCAATGCTGAAACATAATAAGCAATTGAAAAACTGAAGCTTCCTTTTCCTCCCTGTGCCTTCTTTTCTCAGTGATATCATCGATGCTCATGACTTTAACAATCGCTTCCACATAGGCAAGACTTAACTTTCTTTATGATATTGGTGATTTATTTTGATCATTTTATACACAGCAGAACTACATTTAATTCTTTGTCCTACTTATAAAAGTCACTAGATTCGAAAGCATCTACTTTCACAGTTTGTATAACATTTATGGACTATTTTAAATTATTTTTTAAAAAATATTTATTATTTAGCCTTTATTGGACACAACATCTTTATTTTAATTTTTTTATGTAGTGCCTTCTAAAACGTACACACACACACCCACACCCACACACAAACATCCCCCCACACACACACAAACAGGAGGAATGGTCAAAAGGGAGAAAAGGATACTTGAACAGTAGACACAGCCGGGGTACAGCGTGGATTTTCAACTTCAGCAGATGCTAAAAGGGGCTTAAATTTTTATATTAGTCTTTTTTGAAGAGAGATTGACTAATACAGGCCTGATTTCTCTCTCAGATTTGGAGATGAATAAGAAGGACAAAGAAGATTCCCTTTTCTAGCATAGGACACAAATGCAGTCACTAGTTTCTGATAGCAATCTGAGGAATTATGTCTACTTGCTCTATCTTGAAGGCAAGAGACATTATGAGGTGATTAATATAATCCTTAGAATCTATTTAACCATTAATTTTCCTAAAATTCTTCCTTTTTTAAAATTTTATTTCTGCCACCTTGAGTATTTGTTCCCTGAATAGACATATAGAAAAAACAGCTCAAGGAAAACAGTCTCCTGAATATGTGCTTCTGGGAAGAGAGTTATGGGAGCAAATCCAAACCCCTTCTAAAGGGTAATAAGGAAAATGATCCTAAACAAAACAAAAAGCAAATATGAACAAAGTGGCAGCAGGCTCTATTTGTTGGCCACTTTCTCTGCACCAGCCATTAGGTGAGAACTACACACTATGTTCTCATTTACTCTTCAACTCATGCCTGTGAGAGAGGTTTTATAAATGCATTCTGTCGGTTGGTTTAGCTCCAAAATTCCTTTGGTCCCAATTGGTATGTCTGTTACAGCCCACGTGCTTCATCTCTTTGCTTTGTCCCCAACTCTACAAAACTGCCTCTTCATTAACTTGTTGGAATTTAAACACCTTGGAAAGCAGGGCCTTATCTTAACGCCTTCTGATCCTTAATTCTAGGTATGGGATTTAAATTTAGGATTGTTACTCCATAGTAGAAAATTTCTCAACATTTTATTTCACTCTGTACTGTTTAAACCGGGATTATATTTGGCATTGATAAACAACAACAGGTTAAGTGAACATCAACCTATTGGCTCAAAAACAAAGTGGTTAGAGAGCCTGGGAGAATTGTGTGTGGGTGTGTAGACAGAGGATGATTAATAGGTGCAGGGGTGCAGATGGATAGAATAACTCTTAATTCTGTATAACATGTAGGATAACTATGGCTGACAATAATTAATATTTCAAAATAGCTAATAATGAGAATTTTGAATGTTCTCAACACAGAGAAATGACATGTCTTCTGTGAGAGATATGCCGATGATGTTTTCATTATACATTGTATTTATATATTGTATTTATATATTGAAATGCCATTGTATTTTTTTTTCTTTTTTTAATTTTTTTATTGGTTGTTCAAAACATTACAAAGCTCATGACATATCATCTTTCATACATTTGATTCAGGTGAGTTATGAATTCCCATTTTTACCCGAAATACAAATTGCAGAATCACATCAGTTAAACATTCACAATTTTTACATAATGCCATATTAGTGACTGTTGTATTCTGCTGCCTTCCTATCCCCTACTATCCCCCTCCCCTCCCCTCCCATCTTCCCTCTCTACCTCATCTGCTGTTGTTCAATTCTCTCCCTTGTTTCCCCCCCTTTCCCCTTACAACCTCTTATATGTAATTTTGTGTTACATTGAGGGTCTCCTCCCATTTCCATGTGCTTTCCCTTCTCTCTCCCTTTCTCTCCCCCCACTCATCTCTGTTTAATGTTAATCTTTTCCTCATGCTCTTCCTCCCTGTTCTGTTCTTAGTTGCTCTCTTTATATCAATGAAGACATTTGGCATTTGTTTTTTAAGGATTGGCTAGCTTCGCTTAGCATAATCTGAACTAATGCCATCCATTTCCCTGCAAATTCTATGATCTTGTCATTTTTTAGTGCTGCGTAATACTCCATTGTGTATAGATACCAATAAAAAAATGACGATATTACCCAAAGTTCTCTATAGGTTTAATGCAATGCCAATCAAAATCCCAATGACATTTCTTGAAATAGATATAGAAATAGAAATAGAAATAGATAAAGCAATCATGAAATTCATATGGAAATACAAAAGACCCAGAATAGCAAAAGCAATTCTAAGCAGGAAGTGTGAATCTGGCGGTATAGCAATACCAGATTTCAAGTGTACTACAGAGCAATAGTAACAAAAACAGCAGGGTACTGGTACCAAAACAGGCGGGTGGACCAATGGTACAGAATAGAGGACACAGAGACCAATCCACAAAATTACAACTTTCTTATATTTGATAAAGGGGCTAAAAGCATGCAATGGAGGAAGGATAGCATCTTCAACAAATGGTGCTGGGATAACTGGAAATCCATATGCAACAAAATGAAACTGAATCCCTTTCTCTCGCCATGCACAAAAGTTAACTCAAAATGGATCAAAGAGCTTGATATCAAATCAGAGACTCTGCATCTGATAGAAGAAAAATTTGGCTCCGATCTACATATTGTGGAGTCGGGCTCCAAATTCCTCAATAGGACACCCATAGCACAAGAGTTAATAACAAGAATAAACAAATGGGACTTACTCAAACTAAAAAGTTTTTTCACAGCAAGAGAAACAATAAGACAGGTAAAAAGGAAGCCTACATCCTGGGAACAAATTTTTACTCCTCACACTTCAGATAATGCCCTAATATCCAGAGTATACAAAGAACTCAAAAAATGAAACAATAAGATAACAAATAACCCAATCAACAATTGGGCCAAGGACCTGAACAAACACTTCTCTCAGAGGAGGACATACAATCAATCAACAAGTACATGAAAAAATGCTCACCATCTCTAGCAGTCAGAGAAATGCAAATCAAAACCACCCTAAGATACCATCTCACTCCAGTAAGATTGGCAGCCATTATGAAGTCAAACAACAACAAGTGCTGGAGAGGATGTGGGGAAAAGGGTACACTTGTACATTGCTGGTGGGACTGCAAATTGGTGCGGCCAATTTGGAAAGCAGTATGGAGATTCCTGGGAAAGCTGGGAATGGAACTACCATTTGACCCAGCTATCGCCCTTCTCGGACTATTCCCTGAAGATCTTAAAAGAGCGTACTATAGGGATACTGCCACATCAATGTTCATAGCAGCACAATTCGCAATAGTTAGACTGTGGAACCAACCTAGATGCCCTTCAATAGATGAATGGATAAAAAAATGTGGCATTTATACACAATGGAGTATTACGCAGCACTGAAAAATGACAAAATCATGGAATTTGCAGGGAAATGGATGGCATTAGAGCAGATTATGCTAAGTGAAGCTAGCCAATCCCTAAAAAACAAATGCCAAATGTCTTCTTTGATATAAGGAGAGCAACTAAGAATAGAGCAGGGAGGAAGAGCATGAGGAAAAGATTAACATTGAATAGAGATGAGTGGTGGGAGGGAAAGGGAGAGAGAAGGGAAATTGCATGGAAATGTAAGGAGACCCTCATTGTTACACAAAATTACATATAAGAGGTTGTGAGGGGAAAGGGGAAAAAAAACAAGGGAGAGAATTGAATTACAGCAGATGGGGTAGAGAGAGATGATGGGAGGGAGGAGAGGGGGGATAGTAGAGGATAGGAAAGGTAGCAGAATACAACAGTCACTAATATGGCATTATGTAAAGACATGGATGTGTACCTGATGTGATTCTGCAATCTGTATTTTGGGTAAAAATGGGAGTTCGTAACCCACTTGAATCAAACGTATGAAAGATGATATGTCCAGAGCTTTGTAATGTTTTAAACAACCAATTAAAAAAAAAAAATTTCCCATTAAAAATGATATTGATGATTTATTTTGATCATTTTATACACAGCAGTACTACATTTAGTTCTTTGTCCTACTTATAAAAGTCACTAGATGTGAAAGCATCTACTTTCACAGTTTATATAACCTTTATGGACAATTTTAAATTCTTTAAAAAAAATATTTATTATTTAGCCTTTAGTGGACACAACATCTTTATTTTATTTTATTTTTTTATGTAGTGCTGAGGATCAAACCCCGTGCCTCACACATGCTAGGTGAAGGAGCTACTACTTGAGCCATATCCCCAACACTCTCTTAAATTCTTATTTTCACCTTGCTTCTTCATGATAATGAGAATTCAAATTTATGGGTAATATATCATTCACTGAACAACTTCTCAGTCCAAATCAATCCTTCTACTATTGTATTGTCACTGGAGTGTTATGTTAATCTTCCTACAATTGTGTGCGGAACATTTCATTGATTATGCCAATTCTTAAAAATACAAATGTGCCGAGCCCTAATATCCAGAGTATACAAAGAACTCAAAAAATTAAACAATAAGAAAACAAATAACCCAATCAACAAATGGGCCAAGGACCTGAATAGACACTTCTCAGAGAAGGATATACAATTAATCAACAAATATACAGAAAAAAATATTCACCATCTCTAGCAATCAGAGAAAGGCAAATTAAAACCACTCTAAGATACCATATCAGTCCAGTAAGAATGGCAGCCATTAGGAAGTCAAACAACAACAACAAGTGCTGGCGAGGATGTGGGGAAAAAGGTACACTTGTACATTGCTGGTGGGACTGCAAATTGGTGCAGCCAATTTGGAAAGCAGTATGGAGATTCCGTAGAAATCTGGGAATGGAACCACCATTCGACCCAGCTATTCCCCTTCTGGGACTATTCCCAAAGACCTAAAAAGAACATACTATAGGAATACAGCTACATCAATGTTCATAGCAGCACAATTCACAGTAGCTAAAATGTGGAACCAACCTAGATGCCCTTCAATAGATGAATGGATAAAAAAAATTTGGCATTTGTACACAATGGAATATTACTCAGCACTAAAAAATAACAAAATCATGGCATTTGCAGGGAAATGGATGGCATTAGAGCAGATTATGCTAAGTGAAGTTAGCCAATCCCTAGAAAACAAATGCTGAATGTCTTCTTTGATATAAGGAGGGGGACTCAAAACAGAGCAGGGTGGAAGAGCATGAAAAGAAGATTACCATTTAGAAGGGATGAGAGGTGGGAGGGAATGGGAGAGAGAAGTGGAATTTCATGGAAATGGAAGGATACCCTCATTGTTATACAAAATTACATATAAGAGGATGTGAGGGGAAAGGGGAAAAAAAGAGAGAAATGAATTACATTAGATGGGGTAGAGAGAGAAGATGGGAGGGGAGGGGAGAGAAGGGGGAATAGGAAGGGAATAGGAAAGGCAGCAGAATACAACAGACACTAGTATGGCAGTATGTATAAACTTGTATGTATAACCAATGTGATCCTGCAATCTGTACACATGGTAAAAATAAGAATTCATACCCCACTTGAATCAAATATATGAAATATGATATGTCAAGATCATTGTAATGTTTTGAGAAACCAATAAAAATTAAAAAAAAAAGAAACAAGAAGAGACAAGGCCCATATTAAAGAGATTTAAAAATTCTACTGAAATCTATAAGAAAATGTTTGAATAAATTATGAGGTATTAAAAAAAGTACAAACTTAATATCTTGCATAGAATTTATCACCCTATGTTTATAGACTCAAAAACTTTCATGATTTTAATTTTCAACTGTGTTTTAACAAAGCCACATTATTAAGGGCTCTCTACTTCTGGCTTATTCTTTCTTACTTAGTCTTTTCTCCCATATGAGAACCTCACCACCACAGTCATCAATGGCTGACCTTGCATTATAATTCAAGGATCACTCTATGTAACATCTTCTCCATTGATTGACTGTATTCAATTTCAGGCTTCATAGCAGGAAATTCATACATATATATATATATATATATATATATATATATATATATATATATATATATAATCTCACAGCTTTATGTTGTTCACAATATCTACCACAAGGCCTTATACCTTTTAGGCACTGAATATATGTATAGGGATACACTTATGATTCTTGGGTGCTTTTTGTCACATGTGCTGGAGAATGAACCAGAGTTTTCCCTTCGTATCCCCATAGTTTCCAGGAATATTCCAAACATATTTAGAATTAGAGAAATGCTTTTATTTGGACGGTCAGTTTTGAATACATTAGGTAGGTATCTCTCACAGACAGAAATATAAAATGACAAACAGCTGTGGTCAGAGTGAACCATGCTAAAAGACTGAATCTGAGTGATCAGAAATGCCTTTCAGCAGTAGGAGCAACAACCACTGGAACCAGATTCAAGCCAAATGTGATAGGTCTTACACTGAAAAAGGATCATTATTTGTGATTCAAAACAATAAATAAACACAGAACACCTAAAGAGAAGGAGGCACCCTGCTATAATTTGGATCTGGAATGTTGCCCAAAGGTCATGTGTTGAAAGCTTGGACCCCAATGTAACAGCATTCAGAATGGACTCTACAGAAAGGTGAATTGAATCCTGAGCTCTAACCTCATCTGTGGATCGATCAATCCACTGATGGGTTCATGATTGGACAGGACTATTGGGAGTTGGTAAAAACTGTGGGCAGTAGGGCCTAGTTGGAGGGGAGGTCATTGGAGTTGATTCCCTGGAAGGGTACACCATATTCCTCAGTCCTTTCTTCCCCCCACCATTTCCCTGATCTCCATGAGATGAGCAGCTCTGTTTTGAAGCCAGGCTCTCTGCCATGGTATTCTGCCTCACTTCAGGCCATAGCAATGGAGCCGGAAATTGAACCAAAATAAATATGTACTCATTTAATTTTCTCAGGTATGTTGTCAAAGTGATGAAAAAGCCTTCTAACACACACACACACACACACACACACACACAGGAGGAATGGTCAAAAGGGAGAAAAGGATACTTGGTATTGTTGATGGCTTCTTCAACAGTAGACACAGCTGGGGTACAGCATGGATTCTCAACTTCAGCAGATGCTAAAAGGGGCTTAAATTTTTATATTCTTCTTTTATGAAGAGAGATTGACTAATTCAGGCCTGATTTCTCTATCAGATTTGGAGATGAATAAGAAGGACAAAGAAGATTCCCTTTTCTAGCATAGGACACAAATGCAGTCACTAGTTTCTGATAGCAATCTGAGGAATTATGTCTACTTGCTCTATCTTGAAGGCAAGAGACATTATGAGGTGATTAATATAATCCTTAGAATCTATTTAACCATTAATTTTCTTAAAATTCTTCCTTTTTTTAAAAATTTTATTTCTGCCACCTTGAGTATTTGTTCCCTGAATAGACATATAGAAAAAACAGCTCAAGGAAAACAGTCTCCTGAATATGTGCTTCTGGGAAGAGAGTTATGGGAGCAAATCCAAACCCCTTCTAAAGGGTAATAAGGAAAATGATCCTAAACAAAATAAAAAGCAAATATGAACAAAGTGGCAGCAGGCTCTATTTGTTGGCCACTTTCTCTGCACCAGCCATTAGGTGAGAACTACACACTATGTTCTCATTTACTCTTCAACTCATGCCTGTGAGAGAGGTTTTATAAATGCATTCTGTCGGTTGGTTTAGCTCCAAAATTCCTTTGGTCCCAATTGGTATGTCTGTTACAGCCCACGTGCTTCATCTCTTTGCTTTGTCCCCAACTCTACAAAACTGCCTCCTCATTAACTTATTGGAATTTAAACACCTTAGAAAGCAGGGCCTTATCTTAACTCCTTCTGATACTTAATTCTAGGTATGGGATTTAAATTTAGGATTGTTACTCCATAGTAGAAAATTTCCCAACTTTTTATTTCACTCTGTACTGTTTAAACCTGGATTATATTTGGCATTGATAAACAATAATAGGTTAAGTGAACATCAACCTATTGGCTCTAAAACAAATTTTCTTAAGTGAAATTGAAGTGGAATTTTTGAGCACTTAAATAAACTTCAATCAGAATTTACAAGGACCATATAATATTAAAATGAACTCAAAAATTTATAGATTAAGAGCAAAAATTTATTTTTGGAAAGGGTAAAGATGGTTCTTTAGTGACATATAATCCATATTATAATTTGAATTCTGAGAATGATTAAGACTTTGTGATGGTTAATTTTATATGTTAACTCGTCTGGGCTAGGATGCCCAGATATTTGGCCAACTATTATTCTGGGTGTGTCTGTGCTGGTGTTATGGGGTGAGATTTACTTTTGAATCGGGGACTTTTAATTAGTAGATTGCATTCTGTAATGGAGCGACACCTCACCTTGTCAACTAAATGCACCTGAATGCGACAAAAAGTCCACCTCTCCCAGACAAGAGGGCACTGTCCAGTGAACTATCTTTGGATTTCATCTACAACATTGATTCTTTCTGGCTCCACAGCACACTGCCTTTGGACTCAAACTAGAACACTTTCCTGTAGCTCTAGCTCCTCCCAGCCAACCCTGCCCAATCCTGTGAGCCAATAGCTGACAGGCAAGTGCAGGGAAGAAGCAGGGGCCCTGCAGGGGGTGAGTGAGCTACTGGATGCCAGTCCCTGGTCAAAGCCCAGGACAGGCTTCTGAGTTTACAGGCAGGAAGGGATGGCTGGGGTTGGCAGAGCCCCAGGAACCTCGCGCTGTGAGGAATTCTGAGCGCTTGCGTCATAATTGACCCCAGCAACGCTGGAGGACGTTGGGGGCAGAGAAGTGGATGGTGATGGACGCGGTTTTCGGAGCTGGTCCGATGGATCTCTGAAGTGACCGCGATGTCGTCCTGGTTTGGAGGCCTGTGCTCAGGCTTAGGCCACTTCTTGTGTCAGGTGGGGAGCAGCTTGGCTTCCTTCACTGGCCATATCTCCAGCTTCACCAGGGAAATACTTCTGGATGACTTAGGAGACCTAGAAGCAGCTTTACATCATTGTTGGAGAAAGGAAATGGAAACTACTGATTCCACACTAAGATGTGAGAATGAAACACGGAAAAAGTATTGTACTGATCTGGAAAAAAAGCATGAAGCATCAGAGCTGCAAATAAAGCATCAGTCTGTAAGTTACCAAAATCAACTGCAACAGAAAGAGGGAGAGATCAGCCATCTTAAAGCAAGACAGATTGTACTGCAAGATCAAGTGTTCCAACTACAGGCAGCTGCTCAATCAGTACCTTCAGGAGCTGGTGGTGTACCAACAACTGCACTGGCTCCATTGGATTCCCGCATCAGTAGTCATTTTTCAGCCTTTCGTGATGATGACATGGACTTTAGTGACATAATTTTATCACAACAAGAAACAAACAGATTGTCAATTGAGGTTGCAAGACATGAATCTGAAGTTGGCCACTCGAGGCAGATTGCTGAGGCTCAGGGAACACATCATTCTGACACAAGTGAAATCTGCAAACTACAAAATACTATCAAGACTCTTCAACCAAACCAAAGTCCATACACAGATGATCATCAGCATGAAATGTCAGTTTTGGAGCACAGTCCTACTGTGGCAGAAAAGGGAAAAATCCTTCCACAGAGTTCAGCAGTGGAAGAAGTGTTCAGGCTACAACAAGCCCTGGCTGATGCTGAGAAGAAAATCATGAGACTAAATGGCTTAAACCAGGTTAACCATCTTGCAGAAGACAATCTGAAACTTAAAATGCATGTTGAAGCTTTAGAAAAAGAGAAGTCATCATTGAGTCATGACTTGAGCTATGACTATCAAGTCATGAAAAAGAGAACTTCAACAGACATGAATTTGAATGTACAATTACTAGACTTAAAACTTCACTTGAAGGCAAAGGAGGAAGAACTGAATCAGACTATCAATGAAAAGAAACTGCTGATAGCTGAGTTAGAAGAACTGGATCATCAGAATCAGGAAGCTACAAAGCACATAATTTTGATAAAAGATGAGCTATCAAAACAACAAAATGAAGGAGACCTTGTCATCAAGAAGTTGGAACAAGAACTAGATGATGAAAAACAGAGAGTTCATCAACTTGAGGATGATAAAATGAACATATCCCAAGAGTTGCATGTGCAGAAGGAGAAGTTAACTGGGAATGCACAGAGCCTCAGTGATTTGCATTTAACCAAGCAGAAGCTTGAAGATAAAGTAGAAGACTTAGTAGATCAGCTAAATCAGTCACAAAAAAATAGTTTAAACATCCAGCAGGAAAACCTTGGGCTTAAGGATCACATTAGACAAATTGAAGATGAGCTGTCTGGATTTAAGAGTAAGTACCGAAGTTCTCTGAATGAAGACTCTAACAGTCATTGTAAGGATGACATGCTTAAAGAACGGGAAGCTGAAGTTAGCAACTTAAGGCAAAATCTTTCTGAAGTAGAACAGCTCAATGAAAATTTAAAGAAAGTTGCTGTTGATCTCAAAACGGAAAATGAAATGTTGATTATAGCATGTGAAGATGTAAGACATGAGTTGGAAGAATCTATTGCTGCTAACAATCAAATCTCTCAAGAAAAAGACATTATCATGGAGACTCTCAAAAGAGACAAAGAAGAGATTGAAGCCAAACTGCACCAGGCAGAAAAAAGACTGTTGGAAGAAGCAAATAATCACAGGCAGACTATTCAGGAACTCTCCAAAGCACATAATTTGAATACCTCTGCCTTAAAGCTGAAACACGAATGTGTAGTTCAACTCACTCAAGAGAAGGACTTTGAAATAGCAGGACTCAAAAAGAATATTGAGCAAATGACTGCTGGTCAAAAAGAAACTGAGGAAATTTTGGCATCTTATATAGAAGAACAGAAGCAATTGATACAAGTCATAAATGAGAAAGAAGTTTTTATTGGAAAACTCGAAGAAAAAAGTTCAGAACTACAAAAGGATTTAGATAAGTGTTCTCAGGCCTTAAGAGAAAATGAAACTTTAAGGCAATCCATTGAAGGAAAGGACAGAATTCTTGCCTACATGAAAGCAGAAAAAAAGTATCTGCAATTAGAGATGGAAACACTTAGGGAACAGCACAATCAAGCTGTACAAATGGCTAAGCCTAAAGCTCTTGATGCTATCACAGAACTAGAATTGGAGGTATCAAAACTGAATATAGTCAAAAATCATCTGGGGGATGAAATTAAAGACCATTGGAATATAACTGAAAATCAAAACAAGAGTAAAATGCAACTACTTCAGTCTTTACAGGAGCAGAAGGAGGAAATGGAAGAATTGAAGTACAAATATGAGCAGATGAATGCTGCGCATATCCACTTAATTTTAGAAAAAGAGGAGGAAATTAAGAACTTGCAGAAAACTATTGAAAAACTAAAAGCCCAGTTGCCTGGAGAAAGAGGAGATGCTCAAACACTGAATTCTGATATTTTTCAAGAGACCAAAGTAAAAAGCCTAAGAAAAAAAGAGGTTCAACACTTACGGGACCAAGAATTACGCCTAAACCAGGAGCTAGAAAGGCTACGCAGCCATCTCTTGGAATCAGAAGAGTCTTACACTCAGGAAATTTTGGCTGCAGAAGACAAGGAGATTAAACTGAGACAGAAAGTCACACTCTTGGAGGAAAAGCTAGTTGCATCTTCTAAAGCAAGTCACCAAGCCAGTGTGCAGATAGAGTCTCTGCAGGAACAGTTGAGTCTGGTCTCTCAACAGAGGGATGAGAATGCACTGCAGCTTTCGCTCTCCCAGGAACGAGTAAGGCAGTATGCCCTGTCATCAAGTAACCTGCAAAGGGTTTTAGAGCACTTCCAAGAAGAAGAGAAAGCTATGCATTCTGCTGAATTAGCCAAAGAAAAACAGTCGATAGCTGAATGGAAGAACAAGGCTGAAAAGCTAGAAGGAGAAGTATCATCATTGCAGCAACCTTTGGATGAAGCAAACGCTATGTTGGATTCTGCTTCCAGACTGAGAGAAGACTTAGATCTCAAGGAAGAACAGATGGAAGAACTGAAAAAACAAAACGAGCTCCGAAAAGAAATGTTTGACCATGTACAACAGAAATTGTCGACTTTGGTCAGCAGCACAGAAGGAAGAGTGGACAAAGTCCTCATGAGAAACCTTTTTATTGGTCTTTTCAAGACACCAAAAGACAAACATCGTGAGGTGTTGCTGTTGATGGGGAGCATCCTGGACATTCCAAAGGAGGAATTGGAGCAATTGTTGAATGAATATTATGGTGGTGTCAGTAAGTGGATGAGTAGTTGGCTTGGAAGGGTTCGAAAAGTGTCTCCAACATTCCTTTGAGACCATATCAACAACCTGTGCTTAATAGTTCTTTTGCAGAACTCTTTGTCAAATTTCTGGAAAAGGAGTCTCATCCCTCTGTTTCACCACCAAAAGTTTCTGCCCATGCCATGGACTGTCTAGACTCACCAGGAAGGAGACAGCAAGTTGTAAATGTACCAGGAAATGTTAAAGATGCTCCCGAATTAAGAGCTGGCAGAAGCACCAAGGGGAATCCATTCTTGGTCCCCCGTTCAGCAGCTGTGCCTCTTAGTAAGCCTAGCTGGCGTTGGACTTGGTGGACCTGGGCATCCTCTTTTTAAACCCATTGCAGATTTCTGGCCTACCTTTACACCTTTGTCAGTGTCCCCGGACAATAGTACCAGAGTTGTACTCCAGGATCTTCTAAATATTTAGCATTTTAAACAAGCCATAACACTTTTTGATGTTTTACAGCATGGCCTTTTGAAAAAGTACTCATGTATTTGTAGACAAAAAGAGAAAGCAAAAAAGCTGGTATATGTAGGTTTATAGCTACTAGGTATTTTATTTTATTTTTTGGGTTGTTGTTATGTTTTTTTGCTATAGTTCTTTTTTAAAAATTTGTTTTGTTTGTTATAGCACTTTTTTGTTTATAAAATTTTGTTCCAATGTAGCAGTTAATCATCACCAGTCATCAATTCTGATGTACTTTTGTGAGCAATTGTACAGAGCAGCATTCTTGAACCATTAGTTCCAACCTCTTTTTTTTAAATAATAATATTTGTTAAATTTAATGGCATTAAGATAAAAAATGATACATGTAAATAACAGGAAACAAGAAAAATCCAACCCATAAGAAGGAGGTCTCAGATTTAGAGTACATGAAAACCAAATGTAATGTTGCAAAAAGTTGAGAATATTTAGTTTATCCAAGATAACATTGTACAAGTACCAAGCGAAAATTCCAATGGAGAGGACGTAAACATGAAGCTTAGTGGATAAATACTAAGATGCTTTTAATCCAAATTCTATGACCCCTATCCATTTTGCTTATTTCCATTTCTATATAAAAGTCACTTCACATTAATTCAGTTTTCCAGATGTTAGATATATCCAGAAGGAAGAGTATTTTTATGAGTCAACCCCAAAGTGGGATCACATGATCCATTTCCAATCGAAAAGTTAATTAGTAAGAATTTATCATTAAGTATCTGGACTGTTTATCTACATACTATTGGGGGCTCTACAATAATTCTTATAAACACATTTTATAAAACATTAGATCAAAAGAAGTTGGGGAGAGAAATAAGCTAACAACAGTTTTTGAAAGATGAAAAGCTTTAAAATAGGAGTAGTTACAACCTTTTGATAAATTAAGGTAAAAGATCAACCAAAAGTTTCTATCTTAAGTAGGTGAAATCAGTGAAGAGAAAAAGCAGATTGCATAGCACATACTTCTCTGACACCTGTAGTCTCTAAAACTATTAAGAGCATTTTTATTAAAATTAATTTAAACAAAATTTAATATATTTTTAAATATAAATTATATTATCATTTAATATAAGTTAATCTAATTTAAATTTATTTTATTATTATTGTTTAAATTTCTTTTATTAATACTATTGTTTGATTTAAATTTATTTTATTAACTGACATTGTTTATTAACTTATATTAAATTATAGTATGATTTATATTTAAAAATTCATTAAATTTTATTTAAATTAATACAATTTAACAAAGTAAATTTAAACAACATAATATAGATTGAATTAATTAATATTGACTATATAATTTAATATAAATGTCAAAAGAGTTAATTTTAATAAAAATGCTCTTAGTTGTTTTAGAAATTACAGGTGGCAGAGAAGTATTAGCTATATTATCTTCTTTTTTCTCCTCTTTGATTTTACCTAAACTTTAGCTAGAAACTTTTGGTTTATCTTTTGTTTTACTTTACCAAAATAAAAAAAGGAAGACAAAACACCCAGTATCTACACATATCAGCTTTTCCTTTCTTATTTCTAAATTTCACCTTAACATTTACATTTTTTTACCAAAATTAAGATGCCATCAGTTGTTAGGCATACACAAAATCACTGAAACAACAACTGGAAGACGCATCCAAAAGTCAGATTGGCTAAATATTCAAAACATATAAATGTCTGAGAACTGATGAACTCTGATAATAAAGTTTCCAACCTATGGAAAGTTTCCAAATGCTATGGAAAATGATGACATTTCTCTTTTTGTGTTTTTAAGTTGAGAACCTTCTAAGTACTAAGGTACGTTATCAGAAATTGTATGTAACTCAAGTCTTTAAATTTCTTATTTTTCCTGTACTGTAGACAAAGAGACTCACAATTCCTTGAGCTCTACTAGCATTTTAGTGACAGGAAAAAATTCAATGATGCATAGTTGCTTATTTGCATTCAATGTCTATCAATCTTACATTCTTTGGGAAGGGTCACAAGCCACAGCCCTTATGCCTTCTGCTCTATTTCAAAGCTTCCAGCATCAGTTGCAACAATTCTAGGAAACACTGGGAATACTCTATGGTACAAAATGAACAATTACTTTTTTTTGAAAGCATCTCTAAGACATGAGTCATTAGGTGACTTTCTTGTTCTAAGTAAATTTACTGAATTATTATTAAGTGATAGCATATTAAGCCAAAATGAAAAATGAAAGCACATGTTTCAAAGAAGAGCAAGGAAGAAATAAGAAGGTATGATGTGTGGTAAAAATGCATGAACATGCAAATATTATCCAGCCTTCTTAAGTCCAATTTTCTCTCTTATTTATTTATTTATTTTTTGGAGGTTACATTCTTGCATGATATTCATAGAACAACTTTTGGGGGGATACAATCAGAAATTCAGCACTAAAATCTGCCTTCCTGCAACATCACATGGCTTACCCCTGAGAAGAATATCAAAGTATATATTTTGCTTCGACTTGCCAAATTACTTGGAATCTTCTTCCAATAGACTTCACATGGTTGGGAAAAGCAGAGTTCAGATATGTCTTAAGAGATTTTTATATATTCTACTCACTCCATTGTCTCTAGGTGAGCCTTTGGGTTTCAATGCCTGGAAAAACACTTCTTATATTTCAGAATTGAAGAGCTCTTGGAAACAGCGACCTCACTACATTCTTAAGAAAAATATCTTATACAGGTACTCAGAAAATTACAAAAATTAATATAGATTCAAGATTTTTAAGACAAGGCGTTTAATGGAGAAAACACCAAGAGAGCCTTAGAAGATTTCATACTCCCCGCATTCTTATAAAAAGCTTCTATATTGTAAAGATAAAACCAAACAGAAAAGTTCCTAAGAAAATATTGTGCTTTCAGTTTCCTTGTCTCATAAATTTTATTAAAGTTTCATTAAAGACCCTGTATTTGCTCGCCTTTTTATTAAATACTTATTTGAGATATTCTATTAATGTCTATCACTGGATTTTATTTGGTCTCACATTAATATCGCTCCCTGTGACAAAGGGTACATGGGAGGCAGGCAGGATCAGCCTGTCATCTCAGAGGCATCAGCTGTCAGAACCGCGCTCTAACAGAGGTAGTGAAGCCCACTAGACCAGCTAGTGTCTCCTGGGCTGAGCAAGACGGTAAGTTTCTCGACCTGGCCTGCTACCCAACCTGGCCCACAATCACACTGAGTGTGGGGGTGAGTCAACAAAAAAATGTGCAACAATCTCAACTTTATTGTGTCAGGGACAAGGTTATATAGTGATAGAAGGAGGGAATAAGAAGAGACAGGAGGATGATCCAATAAGGGGTAGTTACGTCACTATCACTAAGGGGCCTAGGAAGATTTCAGATTAAACCATTAGGCAGCACTAAAGTCAAAAGCCCATGCAGGGGCTAAAAGCCTGCGAACGCCAATCCAGCCAGGTCATGTACACGGAAATGCTCTGGAAGAACCCATGAGGCCACCTCAGCCACCACCCAATAATGGCCTGGGTCCCAAGAGAGGTAAAAGGTCCCAACAATTAAAATGTGTATACTTTTTATGAGCACAGATGAAATATTATTTGAGATAATTTATTGCAAACCTTTAGCAATTTATGGACATGTGCTGGGAGCCATTAGCCAAGTAGGTATGACAATTTCCTTGCCAGTGTACCCCATGTTGCTGACATGTTGCAGTGACATTGAATGTAGGTGACCTTGCTCAAGGACCAGGGCGGATTAGGGTGTTCCCGGTTTAAGATAATCGGGTTTAGGGCATTCCCAGTTTAGGTTCCAGGTTTAAGGTTTAAGATTATTCCTGCTGGGAATAGGGCATATCCTGCTGCCTGAGTTCCCCTTGAGTTCTCACGGGATTCAGACAGTATTTTTGGGGAGACAGAAGCCCAGTGGGGGTGGATTTGGGCAGAGAACGTGGATTTCCCCAGAAAGTGATTGTAGACGGCTGGTGTGAGTTCGGGAATAAAGAGTTGCTGTTTGAATCTACAAGCTGTGTGGTGGCTCGTGATTGTGTGCCCAGCCAGACTGCAGACTGCAGCAGACATGGAGTGAGTATCAAATGATATAATAAATGGAGTTTTTTTTTCATGTCTATCATAAGTCTTTGTTTCCTCAGTTGCTGGGGAGGAACGTTAGGATGATTTGCTTAGAGTAAGAAATACTAGACTGGACAGAAGGGGCTGGAGCAGCTTTGCTGGTTAGCTTGTCCATTTGAAAAACTTTTATTTGGGACAGGCAAAATATAACAAAGACCAAAATCCATTGAACTGATCAAACTCTGCAACAGTTAACCAGAGTTCTCTGGTTAACTTCTCTGCCCCCAATTTTGGAGCAATGCACTGTAGGTGATACCTTGAATGATCCTTGGCCTTGAAGAACTGTCATCCAGCAATTTATTTCCTTTTTTCTTGTCCTTCTCAGGGATGATAATAAGTGATTTCCAGAGATGAGGAGAGGGAGGAGTAAGAGAAAGTACTGGGAACTCTAATAACCCAAATTAGGTTATGTGAAGGTACCAATGTGTGACAACAAAGGCCATTGTTATGAACAATTGTAATGCACCAAAAAAATGGTCTTATTAAAAGAAAGAAAAAGAATAATATGATTTCTATAACTTCAAAATAATCTGATATTTAGGAAAACCATTTTAAAAATAGTTTGTGCCTATCTATGGGACTTTTTACCTGTTTATCAAGGCTTTGTCTTATGAGGACATGGATTTCTTTTAAAAAACAATCTTGTAAACCAAGCGGGGTATGGTGACAGATTCCTTTAATTCCAGGGGTTCCAAGCCAGCCTCAGCAATTTAGAGACACCCTGTCGCAAAATAAAATAAATACAACTGGGGATGTGGCTCAGTGGTTAGGCATCCCTGGGTTTAATCCCATGCCTAAACAAACAAAAAATCATGTAAACAATTTTTTTTTTTAACCTATGCAATTGAGATTGATCACGAAGTCATTCAAGTCACCAGTGGCACAAATACACAATGAATTTGAATTTGAGTTTTAAATACCAATGAATCATGCCCAAAATGACTGTCCTAACAAAGAATGTGTGGACTTTCATCTGTGTATGTGCAGAGATTTATGTATCTTCAGGTCTATAAAGAATGTCAGTAACCTCATGAGGCAGTTTTTCTACAATCTAATTTCAAAAGTGCTAATCTCTTGCTGTAATATATGGGCTAAAAATAATATTTCTAACTCCATTTTCTACCTGTTATGGTTTCCTAGAGATGCTGAGTCTATGTAATCGTATATAGTCAGCTTAGTAACTACTTTAAAACCACAATGACATCTCTGAAGGGAGTTAAATTAGGGAACTGGTTGGAAATAGAGCTGTATCCTTCCTATCCTGGTAGAGCAAGAGAAAGAGGTTCAATTGTTGCTTCTAAAGACCTAAATTGGATTCAGGCTTAGGAAGCCCTTTGATTTACTTCTCTAGCAGCCATGCTGAGAGTTTCCAAGTCATTTATGTGTATACAGAACAAAATCAGATCAAGATGAATAAGCAAATGAGGGTATGGAATCCTGGAGTGCCCATCCACCAGAGGATGTGTGTGGGAGCCACAGAGAGTTCCTCTCATTGACAAGCTGAGGGAGTGCTTCATTGAATTCTTGGGTCCATCTGTGTTGACACACCTTGTGGGGTTCAGGCAAGGACAATGATAGAGTAGACAACTGAAAAACAAGTCAAGTGACTTTAACTAATGGGACTCAAGAACCAACTGGTAAGCTTTATGGCACTTTCACAGTCACTAATCAAATGTGGACTTATTCTATCTTATTTTGGGAGCCCTGGGCAACTTGCCAGACAACAATATTTGAACACATATTCACCACTGACATTTTAAGATGTTCTGGAAAATGCCAAAGCAACAGGACTTCAAGCCAATATTTCTATCTATTTCACAGTGCCAATTTCAGCCCTTAGCTAGGGCTGGTTATATAAAGACGTGAGCGAATGGTCCTTGGTGGCAATGTGTGTGTGTGTGCATGAGGATTAAGAGTAGTGGTGGTGGAGAGATGTGGAATGTCCATTCAGTAGTTTAATTACTTTAGGATTTTTTAGTGATTATACATACTTTACCTGGCAATTTCCATTAACCAGTAAGAAAGGGATGATATTCTTTCCACTAAGTTAAGAAATACATTTTCTATTTTATGTAAGGCTTAGGGCGAAACGCAGCTTTTATTTTCTATAGAAGAGTGGGCCAGTGCTGAGCACAGGGAGCATATGAAGCTGTAGGTTGTACTTACAGTGAGCAAGGCTGAGCCACACTAAGGAAGGCTAAACCACAGTAGTCTTTGACCTACGGCCTTAGCTCACCTTGGCTACAAGTATAGTATTGTCACATGGCAACACATTTCTTCTCCTTTCATATTCAGGATTAATGCTTCTAAAAGAATTTGATGGTTTGGGTACAGAAATAATACCAACTTCATCTTGAATATCCCCCATACAGGCCACTTCATCCTCAGGATTATGGACTCTGGAGCTTTGTTCTCATGGAGTTTATTAAGGGGCATATAATATCATGAAAAGAAAGACTGAGAAACAGCTCCAAGAACAATACAGCACTTTAAGCTCCATGTAAAGTATATAATAGACTTGAAGCTAAAAGGAAAAATATTTGTTGAAATAGTTTTGCTAAAATACATACTTCTGCTCATAAGAATAGCCAAGAATTGAAGATGATAAAAGTAATAATATAAACGTTGCTTTATTATATAGAAAGGGGCCTTAATAAGTTTTAAAAAGTTTCTTACAGGAACACTTTTTATATTTTATCTCATAAAGACATTTAACAAATATATACAGAGAGAGAAGTATAAAAATATTTTTAGAGCAAATGTTCATATGCAGAAATGTTTAACAATTTAAGTGTTCTATCAGAATTCTCCTTGGGATGTTGATTTTTTAGTTTTTGTGAGAGACTGAAAGGATTTTGACAAATAAGGTGATCCCTTAGGCTTCATAAGGAAAAATCATAAATTAATTAGATTTCTTGGTATACAGTTGATAGTTTATTCTCTAAACTTGTGACCTAAGCCAAGTTATCTCTAGTGGATAAATATCTCACTGTTTATTCCAAAAATTTTCCCAATCATTCCTGAATAGTGCTTTCAAGGATCTTTTAGCAGTAAAAATAGTAGTTAAAAAGTATATCCTCTGTATCACACTGAGAATAATTTATGGCTAGACATCCCAGATTTCAAGTCAAGTTTCTTCCAGACACATCTGTGCAACAAATGAAAATGCAAAGCATTTCTTTGTATAGTGTTTCATTTGGTTGGGGAATAAATTGAAAATTTATTCCTAACTCTTTATTTTTCCGTTCACATTAAATATGTGATATAGAATATGAAAGCAAGTTACAATTTGGTAATGTCTTGATTATAACCAACTTGTCAAAAGCAAAGATTTATATATTTCTAAAAATAGATAGCTATCACTACTTCAGCTATTTGATACAATATTTTGAATGTTTATCTTAAAAATAAATTTTCCTTCTATGTAAACATATCTGTTTACTGAATGAACATACTATGTTCTTTTTAATAATTTGCCTTATGCTTGAGTACAGAGATTGCAAAATCTTTTCTTCATAAGATTGTATTTACTGTTACAAAAGCAGAAAACATTGCTGAGAAAGCTCAATCTAGTGAGTTTTGAAACCCACAAGAACATAATGATGGTAACATAAAATAATGAAAAATTGCATTGAGGAAAGAAAGAGAAAATAGTGTATTGCCTGTTTTAGAACTCAATTCAAGATGGGAAGAAGTAAGTGAAGGGATTTTATTGTTTTGAAAAATTATAGAGTCACAGAAAGTGTTAAAGGAAGTATAGAACAGTAGTATGTTCCTTCCACTCGGTTTTCCCCAATGGTTCCTTCTTATACAACTGTAGTGCAATATTAAAACTAGGAAAACCAACCAATGTTAGAACAATGTGTTGTAGTTCTATGACATTGAATCATCTGTGTAGTGACCAATACAAACCAGATAGAGAACTATTCCATTACCACTAAAATTTCTCTTTCCACTTTCCATTTTCTATTTTCTGTTGTGTGTATGTCTGTGTGTGTGTGTGTGTGTGTGTATAGTTTACATATGGTAATCATAGCATTTAATATATGTATACAGTGGCATTTCAATATATAATTACAATGTATAATGATCATATCATGGGCATATCTCTCACAGAGGACATGCCAATTCTTTGTGTTGGGAACATTCAAAATTCTCATTATTAGCTATTTTGAAATATTAATTATTGTCAGCCATAGTTATCCTAGATGTTACACAAAATAAGGTGTCATTCCATCCATCTGCACCCCTGCACCTATTAATCATCCTCTGTCTACACACCCACACACACCTCTCCCAGGCTCTGTTACCACTATTCTTTCTTGTACTTCTTTGAGATCACCTTTAGTTTCCACATGTAAGTGTGAACAGGCAGTATTTGTCTTTCTGTGCCTGACTTGTTTTGCTTAATATAATGTCCTCCAGTTCTCTTCCCTCTTGATACCCTTTTATACCATCACTGCCATCACCACCCACATCACTATCCACTAATTTTTTTCCCTCTCCATAATTTTGTCATCTCAAGAATGTTTTATGAATGGAATCATGCACTATATGACTTTTGAGATTGGCCTTTTTTCATGCAGCATAATGCCCTTGAGATTCACCTAAGTTGCTGCATGGGTGGACATTTCATTCCTTTTTATTGGAATAAACATCCACCAGAGTCAGAGCTGGGCCCTGTGATAAGGGTAGGTTTACTTGTTTAAGAAACTACTGACCTGTTTTCAGAGTGGCTGTACCATTCTCAGGATTCACCAGCAAGTTGTGAGAGATCCAGTTTCTCTGTGTCCTCATCTGTATCTGGTATTACCACTTTGGTTATCTTTGGTTAACCTATTACGTGTGATGATGCCTCAAAATGGTCTCAGATTGCATCTCCCTAATGCTAATGGTTTCCAACATCTTTTCAGATAGTTATTGTCATCTTTATGTCATCTTCAAAAAACTATATGTCTTCTAATTTTAACTATATTCATAGGTACCAAGTGGTATAGCAGAACACCAAGTGCTTTATTCAAGTAGTAAGAGCATTTTTAAATTAAATATTAGTTTTCCTACAGAGGACCCTTTAGCAAGATACCCTAGGAAGTGTATAGAATAAAATTACAATGCACATATCATTCTATAGTTAATGATTATGAGTAAAGTTTAAGAAACACTTTCAAATAGCCAAAGATACAAATAATATAAACTTCCCAAACAAAGTGAAACAAATACATAACATTTTTCAAATTTTAAAATAATGAGTAAGATTATAGTTGTAATAGCATACAATGGAAAGGCTTATACTATTTTTTCTGGGAAAATCTGTATAGAATAATATCATGTAATGAATATGGTTATAATAATCTGAAAGTGGCTGGGGATATAGCTCAGCTGGTAGAGTGCTTGCCTAGCATGCACAAGGCCCTAGCTTCAATGCCCAGCACCAGCAATAATAATAATAATAATAATAATAATAATAGTAATATCATAATAATTATATTCAGAAAGTAAGAAAAGATGACTCAGCACGTCTTTACATAAGATTAATTGTTCAAGTTGCTTGTCTTTATTCTCCTTTTCACTTTTTGTTCATAACACAAAGAAAACTACTAACTCAAAAATTCAATGTAAGTGAACTTAGTATAGGGGAATCATATGTTGACCTGAAAGCAATTAGAATTGTGTTTTGAAAGCTGCTGATAATTCTCCTGAATGACTGACTTAACTTACCTGAAATTATTCATTAATTTATCCAACCAATATTTACTAGCACTCATGTGTCTTTACTAAGCTAGCATTGTGTAAGACTCTTGGAACCCATGACACATAAAATATATTTGATGCTCTTAAGAGACTTAAAATATAGTAGACAGAGACAAAATTGTAAAATGCTTCATGTTTCCTTGAAAATTTTAAACCAAAAAAAAAAAGATCTCTGTGGTTCAGAAGGGTTAACTCTCTGAACTATTTTAAATATTTTCTTGATGATAATTCAAATTCGTGAATAGAAAAGAGAAAGCAAGAGAAAGATGAAGTGATAGTAGTTGAAAGCAATCGTCTATACATAATAGTTACTAAGGACATTTTGTTCATTTTGCTCTATCATTTTCTCTAAATAAGGCGATGTGCTTTTGGCTAATGAAAATGGTTGTATCTGTTGTGTACTACATGTATGCATTTGCATGTCTTTGTTACTTAATACCTAACCAGCCCCACACATTGCACATGATGGTTTTATCAGTTACCTTTATAGTACTTTTTTTTCATTTCCCATTTAAGATTTTATAATCAGAAAAATTCTTCTGGGATGGGCTGAAGAGTGTCCCTGCCCCAAATTAATATGTTGGGGCTCTAATCCCCAGTGCCTCAGAAGGTATCTGTATTTGGAGAGAACATTTTAAAGAGAGGATTAAATTAACAAGAGTTGATTAGGATGATTCCTAATTTGCTAGGATTGGAATTCTTATAAGGTGAAATTTGAATATAGATGTGTATAAGGGAAAGAATATTTAAAGACACCAGGAGAAGATGAACATCAACAAGCCAGGGAGCATGACTTCAAAACAGAGCTGCTTATCTCATGGAGATCAGAAAAATGGTGAGGGAAAGAAAGAACTGAGGAATGAGATTTCCCTTTCTCGGGAAATCAACTCCAATGACCTACCCTCCCATTGGGAGTTTGTAACAAATGTATGCCCTACTGCCTACAGTTTTTACCAACTCCCAATAATCCTGTCAAGCTATAAACCCATTAGTGGATTGATTCACTGATGAGGTTAGAGCTCATGATCCAATTCACCTTTCTGTAGAGCCACCTGGGCCACCAACTGCAAGTGCCCTTCACCTGTCTTTTGTCCAACTCTCTATTTGGATTACAGATTAACACTCTCAGCTCTGAGATAGAAGCCAAAATTTATGTATCCTTTATACTGTTTAAACAACAACAGATAACATTTACATCACTATACTAAGCATTTACATAATAGATAAGAGAGCAGATGTGTTTTTTTGGGGGGGGGGCGTGGCTATTAGGGATTGAATCAGGGACTCTGGACCCACATCCCCAGCCCTGTTTTGTATTTTATTTAGAGACAGGATCTCACTATTGGTTTTATTTCTCTGAAAACTTTAACTACTGAGACTATTGCTTAGCACCTCGCTTTTGCTGAGACTGGCTTTGAGCCTGTGATCCTTCTGCCTCAGCCACTGGGATTACAGGTATGCACCACTGCATCTGTGGAAGCCAATGTCTTTTACTCTTTTCTCATTCTTAATTGTAAATGATTATTTATACAGTTTTTGAGGCTGTATGATATTTTTGGAAGAATTAATATTAGCTGTAAGTGTAGCCTGGTCCAGGAACATTAATACTTTCATAAAGTGTGTATCATCTCAAAAGTTATGTAAGTTATCATTAGAATTATTTTTAAATTCTAGGCACCTATTGGGAAAGAGAACAACTAGAAGATACTCTTGCTTTCTTTTTATTCATGCAGATCTGACAGATCTAAGCTATGAGAATTTTTTGAGTAAAAAAATTCTCATAGCTTAGATCTAGAAATTCAAGTCTGAACAGAAAGGGCCAAATGATGTCTGGGTTTTAGAGGTATCAATGGTGACAAATACCAGTAAATAATATTATGTTACTTGTTTTTTCTGCATTTAGTACCTTTTTCTCCATAAACAACTACTCCTTCTCCTGCCTCTGCCTTGGCAGGGATGCCAGCCACTGCCTTCTCTGTCCATGGCACAGAGCATGACAGCTCACTAACATGCCTAAAGAGGAAACAATTATCGTGGCCACTTTCTTTGTGCACCAGGAACACCTGAATTACTTTTTTCTCCTTTTAAAAATTCTCCTGAGGGATACATTTCAATTATTATTAACTTTTAACCCTTTTGTAAGCTAGTGTAGGCACCAGGAAAGTATACACATTCATAATTGATTTTTTTAAATTAACAATTCAGTTAATCTAGATTTACTAAAGCAATGCATTGCTCTAAAGCTAAGTTTCCTATAATTCTTTAGACTCCTCCTCATTGTTGATGCTTCCCATTTCATTTCTGGCAATTATTGAACCTTTTTATTTTGATCATACTTGCTAAAGTATCTTATTAATATTTTAAGTACCGGTTTTGCTTTTATTTGCTAGCCCCCTGATGCTTTTTCCTTCATTTCGTTTGTTGTTTAAACTTTATATTAACTCTTTCTTACTTATTTCTTCTATCCTCTATTCAGTGTTTTCTTGTTGTTGTTTGTGGTATTGGGGATTGAATCTAAAACTGAGCTACATCCTTAGTCCTTTTTATTTTATATTTTGAAACAGATTCTCACAAATTGCTGAGGTTAGCCTCAAACTTGCTACCCTGTCTCAGACTTCCTAGCAGCTGAGATTGCAGGTGTGTGCCAATACCCAGGTATTTTCTTATGTTTTTAAAAACCCTGTGCCATTTGGTTTCAATCTCTTTTCAAATACATATATCTAAATTCCTGTTGCTTCTGCCATACCCACCAGTTGACTATTATAGTATTTTAATTTAATTCCATATTTACTTTTGCTTTAATCTAACAATTATTTGGAATTGTTTCTATGGCCGTATTTTCATTGTATATAGAATTTTGTTTTTTGAGGAGTCAAATTTCTTGTAATTTTTATGCATAAGGAATTGCATCCTGGGCAATATCACCTTTACAGAATTACTGGCGTTTTCGTTGTGGTCTAGGGCATTGTAAATTTTTGTGGCTGTAGCCCGTGTGTTTGAAAATGATATGTAGTTTTGTGTGCATCGTACAACTTCTTGGTATAGCTACTCAGTCAGGCTTCTTAAGTGCATTACACAGCTCTTCTCTATCCATCCCTGCTTGTTGGTGGTTCCTTGTTTGGGTCCTAAGAGAGGGATGTTCAGTTTATGCATTTTATTCTGCAGGGTTTCCCATGTTCCTGCTCTACATACTCCACTGTGTGGTACCCCAGTTAACTATCTTATTGTTTTCCTGGGCTCTGTGATCCTTGGTATCTAATACTGAAAGCATGAAGCAGCCTGTTACCTCTCAGCTTCTGCAAGTGAACTTTTTCTTGCACATTCTATATTTGCTTTTGTCTTTTCAAATTGATCTACTCTTTCATAATCTATTTTTGTGTTCAGTCCTTGAGAATTCTCATTCTTATTTTTGAACACTGAGCATTTCAAATGTCCTTTTCTAATTTCTATGAGGATTTGGTGGTAGAGGAGAAAGAGAGGTGAAACATGCTCATTTCCAGTCTTTAAGATTGAACTTGAAATCTTAAAGTAGTTTTGATTTTCACTTCTCTAACTGCTAGTGATGATGAATATTTTTTTCATATATTTGTTGATTAATTGTATATCATATTCTGAGAAGTGTCTGTTCAGGACCTTGGACCATTTATTGATTGGGTTATTTGTATGTGTGTGTGTGTGTGTTGTATGTGTGTGTGTGTGTGTGTGTGTGTGTGTGTGTGTTTAGCTTTTTGAATTCTTTACATACCCTAGAGATTAGTGCTCTATCTGATGTGTGAGGGGAAAAAAATTTGCTCCCAAGATGTAGGATCTCTATTCCCCTCACAGATTGTATTTCTTTTGCTGAGAAGAAACTTTTTTAGTTTGAATCCATCCCCATTTATTGATTCTGGATTTTAATTCTTGTGCTATGAGAGTCTTATTAAGAAAGTTGGGGCTTAGTCCTGCAAGATGGAGATTAAGGCCTACTTTTTCTTCTATTAGATGCCAGGTCTCTGGTTTTATTCCTAGGTCCTTGATTCATTTGAGTTGAGTTTTGTGCATGGTGAGAGGGGTTTAATTTCATCTCACTCCAGTCAGAATGGCAGCAATTATGAAAATGGCAGTATTATGAAAACAAACAACAATACGTGTTGATGAGGATGTGGGGAAGAAAGCACACTCATACACTGCTGATGGGACTGCAAATTGGTGCAGCCAATATGGAAAGCAGTAGGGAGACTCCTTGGAAAATTGGGAATAGAACCACCATTTGACCTGGCTATCCTTCTGGTTAGTCTACACCCAAAGTACTTAAAAACAGCATACTACAGGGACACAGCCACATCAATGTTTATAGCAGCACAATTTATAATAAGTAACGGTGGAAACAACATTAATGCCCTTTAGTAGATGAATATACACGATGTAATTTTACTCAGCAGTAAAAGAGAATAAAATTATGGCATCTGCAGGTAAATGGATGGAGGAAGAGAAGATAATGCTATGTAAATTTAACCAATCCCAAAAGAAACAAATGCCAGATGTTTTCTTTGATATAAGGAGGCTGATTCATAGTGGGGTAGGGAAGGGGAGCATGGGAAGAACAGACAAACTCTAGATAGGGCAGAGGGGTAGGAAGTAAGGGAAGGGACATGGGGTTAGAAATGATGGTGGAAGGTGATGGTAATCATTATTCAAAGTACATGTATGAAAACATGAATTGGAGTGAATAAACTTTGTATACAACCAGAGATATGAAAAATTTATGCTCTATATGTGTAATATGAATTGTAATTCATTCTGCTGTTATATATAAATTAAAAATTAATTTTAAAAATTTCAAATGAGAATTAAACATTATTGGCTGAGCTGTCAAATTTGAATGCTTTAAAAAAAGACATAGACTAAAATATAATACAGTGTAATTTATCTGCAAGTTTGTCACTTTATTAAATGTGTTTTATGTACCTAGAAGTTTTCTGTGTAAGAAACATTTGATAAATATCACATTCTCAACAGTGCAATAAAAATTAAAAGTTACAAATTTCTTTTGGTAATCTCAAAATTGGAGAATTATATTTATAAACTATTTAAAACAAATAAGTAGTGTGACAAAATGGTTTCCCACTGAAATTTTGTAACTAAATGCTCTGAGGGAGATAACTCAGAAAAAAGACAATAAAATATAGTTCAAGATAAATTAAAAGTAAAATGGTTATTAATGTTAGAAAATCAAAACAAAGTAGGCTTGTTCAACAACATCAAAATTTTGTGCTTTCAAAAAGATCATTAAAAAATGAATCATACTTAAGAGAATTAACATTATAAATGAGAATATCATAGTAACAGGAGGAATATTGAAAATATCATCTGACTTCTTGCTGTCTACAATAATTATGTTGTAGGAAAAAAGAAGATAAGAAATAAGCCATTTAATGTAAAGATGCCAAGTCTTATAAGTTTTAAAATAAATTAATAACTTTAATTTTTTTCAGTTTTTTTTTTCTCTGAGAGCAAATGATTCTAAAATTAAGAAATGACTTTGGAAAAAGATCAAATTCAGATAGTGAAGGGAAAACATAGTTTAAAGATTAAGTTTATGTGCACCATTCAACCTAGCTATCCCACTCCTGGTTTTATAGCCAAAGGACTTAAAAACAAAATACTACAGGGACACAGCCACATCAGTATTTATAGCAGCACAATTCACAATAGCTCTGGAATCAACCTAGATGCCCTTCAGTAGATGAATGGATAGGGAAACATTGGTTTATATACACACAATTGAACATTACTCAGCATTGAAAGAGAATAAAATGCTGGCATTTGCCAATAAATGGATGAAGTTGGAGAATATAATGCAAAGTGAAGCAAGCCAATCCCCCAAAACAAAGGCCTAATGATTTCTTTGATATGAGATTTTGATTTCTTTTATATGAAACTCATAATGGCAATGTGGGGGGAGCATGGGAGAAATGGAGGAACTTTACATAAGGCAAAGGGGAGGAAGGAAAATGGAGGGGGGAAGGGGGTAGGAATGATGGTGGAATGAGTTAGACATCATTGCCTGAAGCACATGTATGAAGACATGAATGGTTTGAAAATACTTTGTGTACAATCAATGACTTGAAAAATTGTGCTCTGTATGTGTAATATGAAATGAATTGCATTCTGCCATCATGTATAACAAATTAGAATAAATAAATAATTAAACAGAAAAAAAAGATGAAGTTCATGTGAAGACTGCCAAATGACTAGAAAGGACATCTCACAGATCCTTTCAGAGGCAAAAGCCCCTGTAAGGATCTTAAGGTCATGTCTATCCTACCTCTATGACTACACAGTAGGATATCTGAGAATCTTAGAGGTGATGTTCCTTCTGCAGGCTTACAAAGATTGCAAGAAACAAGGATTTATTTTAAAGAGTTTTCTGGGTGGATTATAAAGGATTCTATTACAAACTGACATACAAAACTTTCTGAAGGTTTCTAAAAGAACAATACCAGCTTGGACTAAAAGAATCTGGGAGAGTACAAAAGTAAAAGAGGACTTTGAGATCCTTTTTCTATGGGTAGGATGCATAATTCAAAACCTCTTCTACCAAAATTTAGGATAAATTTTATGTAAATGTAGGGTGACTCAGAGGTAAATCTGAGATTACCTTATATTTTTGAGGAGAAATTTTATAAAGCAGACCAAGTGCAGAATATTTAGGGAATAATGTCATTAAAAAATAAAATCAGCAAATGTCATTTTCAGGGTACTTTGAATGTATTTATCTCTTAAACAGTAATTTGATTTCAGTATTAGAAATAAGAAATCAGTTAATACACTTGAATTCAAATACACAATGATCATTCAAACCACACAGCCCCCAAATAGATAATAGTTTTCTACCAGGGTAGGGAATAAAATTCTAGTCTCCTCTGTCTATTTCAAGGCCTTCTTTTAAGCTACCTGGGGCTTTTTTACTTTTCCCAGCCTACTTCTTCTGTCTTAGTAGTACCAAAACACCTGTTAATCATACAAAAAATACATACTGATTGAAGAGATGAATTAGCACTGATAGGCTAGGGTGCCACACTTGAGTAGGATTCTCATCCACAAGAACGAGCATCTCAACAGACTGCTGAATATTTTTGAGGAATTTTTATCTTTTTCTGAATTATCAGAGCTGTCAACCCTTTTCATAATATTATTTCAATGTTTGGTGATAACCCAGTTTTCTTACCAAAAACATTTCTTAGAAGGACAAAAATTTCCTCTAAATCAACTTTGCAAACTTAAAAAAAAAAAAGAATGTTCATTTCCCTCCTCACAATATGCTTGACTTTATTTAATGATAAATACCTTATGTATTTTACATTTTCATACAAATGAAGTCTCGTTTGAAGTATCTATTTTGTCATGTCTAAAAATAAGTAAGTAATATAGTTATTAGAATTATTTAAAGTAATTCTTTGTGACACACTACAAGTGAGACTATCACCACAAGAATCTCAGATTACAATAGTTTGGCCTTCTACTGAACATGCTCTATAGATAAATGAAATATTTTTATTTTAACATATACCATGCTAAAATGATCAAGAAATAGAAAACCCAAATATAGTGGCTGTTTTCACTACTTTCCAATATTTTTCTTTTTGAAGCAATCCTGGGAGTAATTGTTTATCTTCACATCAGGTACAATTTAGAAAGTTGAGGAGTGAAAATCTTTCAAAATAACAATTTGTGGTTTTTAAAGCCTTTATAACATGGAAATAATCTCCTTAGAGTGGATGGTCTCCAGAATACCCTGGTGACATACTCTGCTTTGCTTTTTGAAGAAAATATAAAATAAAGTGTTCAATAAATTGTTTTAAAATGTATTTGTATGTTGCACAATGACAAACAAATTCATGATTTCACTAATACAGCACAGAGGGCTGTTTTAAATTTCTTCTGTATTAGCTGCTTGGTCTGCTATACTAAAATGCCTAAATTGTGTGGCTTAATAAACAAATTTTCATGTAGTCCGGAGACTGGAAGTTTGAGATAAGGGTGCCAGTACAGTCAGGCACTCTTGAGGGCTCTTTCTGGCTTACAGATTATTCTCTCATGTGATGAAGGAAAAGAGCAAGCTCTCTAGAGTCTATTTTTTTTTTTTTGTAAATAAGAATACTACCCTCATAATGATCTCTTCTAAACTATATATCCAAATATATCGCCAATGTATCACACTGGGCTTAGGGCTTCAGTGTATGAATTTAGAAGGTGATATAATTCAGATGTCTTATTCCACCATCTTCTCCAAATCCTCTTCTATTGATGATGTTTTAACTCCATTTGTACTATTTCTTAGATTTTTTTTCTAATATGTTATTTTTTCAAAATTTGTTTGAAAATGTTAACTAAGTCTTTTGATATACATTTCATAAAGTTATTTGTTTAAAAGTATTTTTTCATTTTGGCTTCTTTCACTGATTTTGACCTTTGGATATACTTAAAAATTCTAAAATTAGCCAATCATTTATTTACCTTTACACTTTTTTCTAATTTCTATACTTTAAAAGAAATTTAAGGTTTCTAATCATCTAGAATTAATGTGGACATAATATATAAGGTTAAAAGTTAAAAATGTTTTTTTTCCAAGCTGCTAGTAAATTTCCTTAGGATATTTGTTGAATAATCTTTGTCTAATATATAATATTTTCTTTGTCTTCACACACACACACACACACACACACACACACACACACGGAATCTCTTTAATGCTATTTATTTAATCTTAAGGCAATAATGCCCCCCCCCCCCCGCCCCGCCTTGGTACCAGGGATTGAACTCAGGGACACTCAAACACTGAGTCACATTCCCAGCCCTATTTTGTATTTTATTTAGAGAGAGGGTCTTACTGAATTGCTTAGCACTTTACTTTTGCTGAGGCTGGCTTTGAACTCACCATCCTCCTGCCTTAGCCTCCTGAGCTGCTGGGATTACAGGTGTGCGCCACCAAGCTTCCCTAGTCTCTTACATTCTTTTTTGACACACTTCTTATTTATGTTCTTGGAATGAACAGATTTGAAATGGGAAGTTTGGAATTATAACTACTAGTCTGGGAAGTTCAGTGAATGAAAGCATGACATAGATCTTACACCGACAATTGATCTCTTTGCTCATCAAAGAAAAAAAAATTGTATTGTTCTTAGCAGATCTTTTGGATGACCTCCTGTTTCTTGATATAAAACAGATGTCTTCCCATCTTCTCTGAAATTGGCTTCACCTTAAGATTCTCCTTCCCTGACATTTTCCCCAGTCTCCTCTTTACTAGCTCATTCCATATATAATGCTTGGACTCTAATATTAGGGATTTTATATTTCCAAAAAATGTAAATATCCTTAACAAGCCATTTCCTTCTTAATTACCTGATGATCAATTAAAAGAGGCATGCATTTCTTTTTGGCCATATCCTATCACTTCCCTAAATTCCAATGTCATACATTTCATTTCCTACAAATAATTCCAGTTGGCTATGCCATAGACACATGAAACTACACTGTCCAAAGATATCTCTTGAGCTCCTCCAATACCCTCATTCTCACAGTCTGTTCTTCCTCCTGTGTTCTGTGTTTCCCTTGATATTCAAACAAGAAGCTCAAGATTCCTTCCTTTCTCATTGTCATCTCATCTCATTGGCAACATCTTAATGTTCATTACTACTGACTTGGTTCAAATCCTCATTTTTTTTCTTACTAAATTTCTTTATCAGATTCCTTATTAATCTCATTCCTTCAGTTGCTCCTTCCTGAAATCTTTACACTGTAGAGTCCCATAGGATATATCATTTTGGTACCTTCCCTTCCACTTCCCCATTCCTCATATAATTTTCCACCTACAAAGGCCCCCTGATTTACAATGAAATTGCTTCCTGAGAAAGCCATCATAAGTTTAAAATCTTCTCATCATAAGACAAAGTATTTAATACAATGCATCTACCAACAGTCAAGCTTAGCAACACAATACACTACAGAGTATTGGTTATTTGCCCTTGTGATGATACAAGTAGCTGGGAGCTGTGTCTTAATGCCCATGCCCAACATTGAGAGTTTCAGGTTGCATATAGCTAACTCCGATTAAGATCACAATTCAAAGAAAGATTTCTATTGAATGAAAATGCTGCACTGCCATAAAGTTAAAAAGTCTTTATTCAAAGAATCTTTATTCAAGCCATTGCAAGATGGGGACTATGTATATAATATCTCCCTGTCACATTCTCAGGCAGAGCACTGGGAACAGAAGACCACGTTCTGACAGGATGGTGTTAGTGCTTAGGCATAAAATGGTGGGCAAAAATATCCATAGCTGTTACTTCTGCCTTGGAGAACAATTTGTGATGATTGCAATCTCTCACTGTAAAAGAACATGAGGAAAAGTGTCTGAAAATCAGTTCTGTAAATTATTACAATGCATTTCTAACTCTTTGGGGGAAAGAAGAATATTGTCACTTGGAAGTGCACTTCAATGTCTTCCATCTTTAAAAGCCTTGGGAAACTTACTTTTAGAGCAATTTTTTTCCAAAATGCAAGTCTGATAATGCCACTCATATAATTTAAAGCCTTTTGGTGGCTTCTCATTGCTCATTAGAACAAATTTCAACTCATACAACAACACAAAAGGCCCATGAGGACCAGGTTCTTGTCTTTAATCTAACTTTCTTATTCTCCACAATTCTCACTGAGTGTTTGTGCTTCTACACTTTTTGTGTGAGTCTCTGAGCAAGTCATTCTTTTTAACTCTTTTTTTTTTGCTTTGCCTGGTCACTGTTTCATCTACTGTTTCCTTACTGGCTTTTGTAGCCTATCCAGAGCATCCTTCCTAGAAGTGTCCCCAGGGTTCCTTACAAGTTATAATTGGTGTGGTGAAGGAGCAGGTGAGAATAGAATACAACCTGTAGTATTAACATGGAACCTGAACCTTCTAATCTATTTAATAAGGTCACAAGAACCGGAGACACAGCACAGTGCTTGACATATATGAGGGATCCTAGCAATGAATACTCAAATTGAGGGATTTTTTTCTTATTTGTACTTTGGCATTTAATACATTTTCCTCCTTCAAAGCCCTGTAGGCTCCCAAGAAAGGGATTAACAGCATGATCTAGAAAACAAACCCTTTTTGCTCATATGGAAACTATCTCCTATGACCTTTTTATTTACTGAAACCTAATAGGGCTACATCACATCTGAGGCTGCTTTTTGTAAACTGGCTCATTTTAATCCATTTGGCTTCAGAGTTGGACCTAAAGTGTTTTTATAGCTCACATTGAGAATGTTTTTACTGAATTCTTGTACAACAAAGGCCATATAATAGGTCCCATGAGTTTATCAAGAGGTTACAGCTACTTTCTTGTTCTTGTTTTCTTGTTTGTTTCCATGCACAACGTGGGTGTGTTCTAAACATAAACTCTTATTCTTTACTCCCAGACATTAAGATAAAATAATGCTTGTAGTGATCATACTTGGGCTCTAGATCCAGACTGTGTGGGTTAAATACAACTCTGTCACTCACTAGTTTTTATGTGTGTGTTTTGTTTCTGTGGTGCTGGGGAGAGGGTCAAATCCAGGGCTTGGCACTTGCTAGGCAAGAACTCTACCACTGAGCTATACCCCCATCCCTATGTGCTATATTTTAAAATCTCAAACAAAACACTCTATTTTCTAAGAATCCATTTTCCTATATTATATATGAAGTACAGATAAGGGCAGAAGAGTTGGGAGAATTTTTTTTTTAAATATATAGTTTATGTTGAATATTTTAGCACAGTGCAAGAGAGTAATCAACAATTAATATCAGAGTATTGTTTTATTAATAAAAATGAAAAGTTAATTTGCTTTACTTAACTGATCTTTATATACTTAATGTACCACATTCAGTTGAAAACTCAATGATAAACTATCCTATTGCTAATTGTCTTGAGATCTAGACATCACTGTCTAAACAGAGTTTATCTTGGTTATTATTGTTAAATATATGTTGCTATAATTTTAAACTATTTAGCTTCACTTTGATATACACTTAGTTCCTATTTATCTTTTATTCCAGTTATAAGTCACATATTTCAGTTAAAAAAAAGTGTTTGACCAAGTGTACTTCTGGTGGATTTCTGAAGTATTTCTCATGAAAAAGAAACACAATAATGTTTGGACATCTGGTAAAATTCTAAGCCTACAAACACATAATTTAAACATTTTTTCTACAGGGAGCTATAAAATTGCCAAACACCCTTAATCCTCCCATTTTTCATGTGTAATATATTGTAACTATCTTAAAATATATTTTACTAACAGAATAAGTGAAAAGAGCACATATTTTTCTTAAAATCCAGGGTTATGTCCCATCTGAGGCTTTTTTTTTTTCTTTTTCTTTAGTAGTCCCATGCCCAAACAGATTCACTCTTTTCTTCTCTTATAAAATCATAAAGATAAGGGTTTCAGATTGGGGGATTATATATCTTTGGCTATGGTTGCATGATATAAAATAGAAGGAGTTATGGGTGAGGAACGTATGTATGATCTGTAAAGAAGTGTCTCTACTAAAGGATATTTCCAGGATTGGAACCTACAAAACTCTGGTTTGTGAATTGAGTGGAAAAGGGAGTTAGTAGGAAATGCTGGTGATGAGCTCAGTGGAAGATGGAACCTTCTCAAGAAATTCTTATACCCAAATCTCTTGTGTGATTGGAATCATGTGAAATCAAACAAATTGACTCATTCCTAGTTTGGGGTAAATTATTTGACAACCATGGCTTCAGTGGATTTCAGTCTGTTTCAGTACATTAGTTCACAAATATTAACCACAATCACCAAGGGAGGGGGTGTAGTGCCTTAAAAATATTTATTGTGAGGGCAGAGCCCCAAGAATCCAGATGTAGTAGAAATGGGGTTGGCTGGAGTATATGTTCATAGGTTGTGCAACTCTGCGGGTGATACCTGCTCAGTTCCTCTTCCAGCAGTCTTCTAGTGCATATACTTCAAACTTTCTCCTTTTTTGCTTGCCATTCCTGAAAAAAAAAAAAATCTTATTTATTTGAAAGTCTAAATGAAATCAATATGAAGTCCTTTAAAATTTTTTTCTTCTGATTCAATTCTTATTTTGTCACTTTTCTGTCTTAATCATTAAAGTTTCATTTGCAAGCTTCATGCATATAGTAATAGTAATGATGTTACAGATGGACATGGCATAAGAATGAAGAAAGTAGGATGCCTCTTTCTTGAAATGTGGATATTGGCTGTGATGTAATATTAAGTATCCAGACCCAGTAATTAAAATTTACTTTGTCCATTCACCTCTTTACCTACCTTCATTTCCTGTCTTCCAACCCTGTTCTGACAACACGGAAATCACCTCAGGATGCACAAGCCTCTGGAATATGGATGCTGTGTTTCAAGTAAGTCACTCTTGTTGGGTCAATAAATGACTAGCATGCCTCAAGTCTTAATTCTGCCTTCTGCTCAACTGCCTTCTCTATTGTCTTCCATTTTGATTTGACCTTCTTTATAGAATATTCTATAGTTGCCATTTCCACTTTCTTATGGCCCATTAACTCTTCACACAACCAGAGTTTAGTTATCTACTTTCATCTTTTTACTGAGATTGCTCTTTCAGAGACAAATGAAATATCCAAAATCCAATAAATAGTTAACAAATTATAGCATTGTTAATGGATACATTCATGTCTGTGGTCAAATTATGAGCTACTTGGGACCAGAAACTGTGTCTTATTTATTTTTGCATCCCAGACACGTAGAACATTGTATCTGATCATAATAATTGCTCAATAAATATTTGCAGAATCACATATTCAAATTTTTTTTTAACAAATGAGAAATTCTGATAATCTAGTGGGGGAATAAAAGTGAAAGAGCAATTACTGTTTTAAATACTCAACACATTTTGTGGAATAAGTACTATTATTTGTTAGGAAGCGATGAAATTTATCGAGAGTAATTTAATAGATCTTGAGTATATTTGTCCAGGCACTAAACTATAAGATTTTCATACATTGCCTCATTTATCCTCTCAACAATTCTGCATTGTTCCCAGCATTAAGATTTTCACTTTGGAGATTAGAAATCTGAGATTTAGAGCTTAAGTAAAATGGTCAAGATCATTCAGGCTGCAGCCATAGTTTTCAAAACCATATCTGACTGATTGTAATAGAGATGATTTTTTTCTACTGCACTTTTAAAAAATTGATTCTTTTTAGTTATACATGACAGTAGAATTCATTTTGATATAATCAAACAAGTGTGGAATATATCTTATTCTGGGTAGGACCCCATTCTTATGGAAGTGCATGATGGTAGGATTCAGTATGGTGTATTCTTATAAGTACACAGGAAAATTATTTCTGATTCATTCCACTGTCATTCCTTTTCTTACCCTCCCTCCCTTCTCTTTATTCCACTTTGTCTAATCTACTGAATATCTATTCTTCCCCCTTTCCCCTTTATTTTGGGTTAGTTTCCACATACTAGTGAAAACATTCGACCTTTGGTTTGTTGGGACTGGTTTATTTCACTTAGCATGAGAATCTCCAGGTCTATCCATTTACTGGCAAATGCATGAACTCATTCTTCTTTTAAAAACTACTTGGTATCACATGTGAATGGCCTTCTTACTTGGGTATCAGTCATGGGGGCGTCTGAAGACTTTCTAAGAGGCTCAATGGCATGAAGAGTTTTCAGGACTTATTTCTGCTCAGGGGTGTCAGAGGCCTCTTACCAGAAAATAATTATTGTTTAATCCTTCTTTCACATACCAGTCAACATAACCATTCTGACATGTATTTTTTTTTCCTTACTTACCAAGTAATTCTCCAGAAGACACCATCTGAGTACTATAATTTAAAGAGATTCTGACACTATCTACCTGGAATCAGAATCAGATCCCACAGGTTGAGGGCCCAGTACCACAAGATAGTGGCCCACTTCAGATCCCTGTCCTTAGGACATCATAGTGTCAGAGAACATTTTAAAAACATCAGTGTATGGGAAGTCTAATGTAGCCAAGGTGCTAATTGTATCTCAGTTATATATTTTTCATGGAAAAGGAGCTAAAATGTTTCATATTAGATTCAGATGAATTTGTGTTAAGGTTCAATTATAAGAAAAATCATTTAGTTTAAATTCGAAATTTATAAAAGTTAAAATTTATAATGTAGACTAATGTTCCATATTTTCTTCAAAGATTTTTCTTACTGGTAGGGAAAACAATTTCTTTACCATATTTTTCTTAACATGGACCCAAGTGTCCAGCCCACTGTCACTTCTGACCACTTTTGTTTTCACTTATTTGTATGACTTAATGACAATGATTAGTATACATTTGGTAAATCACACCCTACAGTGTGGCTAAAGACCTTTCGTTCTTTTTGCCATGTTCTGAATCATGATAGCAAAAACTAATATTTATTCATAGATTTTTGAACCAGTTTAACAAAAAGTGACATCCATAGCATTAAACTATATTTAGTTTAATCCATTTCATTAAACTATATTTTCTGCTGGACTTGGTGGCACACTCATGTAATCCCCGTGGCTCAGGAAGGTGAAATTGGAGGATTACAAGTTCAAAGACAAAAGCGAGGCACTAAGAAATTCAGTGAGACCCTGTCTCTAAATGAAATACAAAATAGGGCTGGGGATGTAGCTCAGTGGTTGAGTGCCCCTGAGTTCAATCTCTGGTACCTCCCACCAAAACAAAACAAAACAAAACAAAACTATATTTTCCTTATGTGTAATAATTGTCAACATTTAGTTTCCCTTGTCAATATTATTTTCATCAATTGTATGCAAATAATATTCGAAACAATGACTGAAGTCTGAATAATTTTTTTAACTGAAAGAGCCTGAAATGACAGAAAGTTCAATAAAAAAGCATTTAAAATATTTTTGAATTTGCTTTATGTTTTTATTACAGCAAAGAATGCTAGAATTATTTTAAACATAAATATAGTAGGATAAAAAATGTAAGAGAAAGTGGAATAAAAATATGATTTAAGGAGAAAAGGGGAAGAGGTCAAACAGTAACTTAAAAAATTGCTTGTGCATTTTTAAAATGAATAATGATTGGTATTAAAATACTATAAGATGTAAATTCCATTGGATAAATCAAAAGTGATGAAAGGATTTTATTTTTAAATGTCTATATTTAAACTTCATAAGAAATCACAGCATTTCTAACTATTATAAACTTTGAAAAATACAGATGTTAACTTACAAATGTGCCAAGGAATAGAAGCTTTTTCTGAATTCCTTTGGGAGATATATGAGCCAACAGTTTAATGACAATTTTGTAAAAGTGGTAGAATATGGTGGGAAGTGCCCTGAATATACACAGAAAACTCTGCAGTCTCTGGCAGCTCCCTTCCCTGAGGACTAACTAATTCTGTGAATTTGGGCAAGTTACCTAATTTGTTCCCGTCTCACCATCCTCATTTATAAAGTAGAGATAACAACATCCACCTCATGAATTATTGGAAGAAGGAAATTAACCTATGTCACTAGCACAGCCTTGATCCATAGAAACCTCTCAACAAATAACCACTACTAGCATTTTTATTGATGTTTCCAATATTGCCACATTTTAATGGCCAGGCTCTGGTAGCCCTACTATGAATTGGTCAGCACCTAGGAAGGGCAGACCTGTGTTAGCTCTCTGCATCAAAATTTTCTTCACTTAATTGGCATAAATTTTCACATTTTGCCTGAGAGTGAATCTTCTCCTTGTTTAAAATTCTTCTGGCTTTTCCTGTAACTGCCTTTCCGGTGCGTTTCTTTCCCCTCCCCAAACTTTGGCTCTAGGCCCACTCCAAAGTTTCTGTCTTCACTTTTATCCAGAACTGCTAGTCTCAGCATCTGTCTCTGAAGTTCTTACTTCTTTTCACCTTTCCCTACTTGGAGACCTTCTCCCTTCCAGTCCAATTTATGTACTTCCTATCTGTCCCTTGGGACCAATGTAGCTCTCATTCCATTTTGAACACACTTCTAATTCTTTTGGAAAACTCTAAGCAAAGTTATTTGAAAATTAGATGTTAAATATTGTCATATTTTAATTTATTAGAATGTTAAAACTACACAAAGGAAATGCTAGTAAACAAACTAAGTTATAAGTCAATTTCTCTCCAAAAATTTATTATGTCAGGAAAAGAATAGGAAATCAAAGAGATGGTTATATGCTGAATTAATTTGAGGTACTTTAGTTGAGAGCTGGATCTTACCCTAAGCCTGGTAGCAAAGAAGTCTACTTAGGAATTGATTATGAAAAAAAGCCTTCAATTCTGAGATAAAGGAAATTGCAAGCAAATTGCCACACTTCTTTCACAGTTTGATTGATACTTTATTTGAAAATGAATTTATTCCACAAGGATAATTGCAAATTGTCAATAAACAGTGGAAATAACTACACCAGAAATATGTGATAAAAGTTTTCCTCAGTGAACATAAATTTAGGAATTTTCCTTCTGTCTAGTGATTTGACACAGCAATCCTTCCTCTCTAGCTCTACCTCACTTGAAAAATATTAATATTTGATATACACAACAGACATAATGTATACATAAGTTATGAATCATCAGCAGCAGCATAATAATATAACAACTGTGAATCCCCCACCCAACTTTTTTTTTCTTGGTAGCAGGGATTGATTTCAGGGGCACTGAACACTGAGCTACATCCCCAGCCCTATTTTGTATTTCATTAGAGACAGGGTCTCACTGAGTTGCTTAGTGCCTCGATTTTGCTGAGGCTGGCTTTGAACTTGTGATCCTCCTGCCTCAGCCTCCTGAGCTGCTGGGATTACAGGCGTGGGCCACCATGCCCAGCTTCCCACCTGACTTTGAATGACAGAATATTATTTATTCTGTGTTAGATCTCCATACCCACTTAACCTCCCTACTTTCCCACCTTGTCTTCTGTCATTCTCCATTTGTTTGGTTCACAAAAGATTTGTATGTCCCCTCCTCTAAATTCTTCTACTCACTTTACTTTTTATTTATTTTGATCTCTTCATTTTCTTGTTCTTTATCTCTTCAAATCTATCTCACTCATCAAGAGTGGCATCAATTCCTGACTCTTCCATTATAGCATCCTATGTCATACCTGGTCAGGGCAGTCATCTCTCTGCCCAGCAAATTAATACTTACATCCTTGCCACCTTTACCTTCCATTTTCCTTTCTAAAATAATAACTCATCTTAGGATATAGTGGAGTACATTCTGTTCATTGACTCAGCAACTAACTGAATATTCCAGGTATTGGCACCAGTCTAATAGTAGGGCAAGAGATGTGCCATGCTCTTTACAGCTGCTTTCTCCGTCATCATTTCCAGTTCAAAACAAAGCATAAGGTGGCTTGGGAAAACTAATGGTCACAAGGTGAGTCAATAAATGGAGGAGTTTAGACTGGCTTCCAAGCCCCAGTACTCCTAAGGAGATGATCCTACCATCCCACTCTTCATCTGCTCTATATAACAATACTGTGACAGTCATGTTTAGTACACCGTGCTGTTCCTTGATCTGAAGATTACTCCTCAACCTCCTAGTATAATCTCTTCTTGATCAAAACCTTTTCAATCCTGACTTTCTCTAGCCAAGCAACACTTTCCTTTCCACTTGGCTAGTTCCAGTCTTTGGTTGAATGACATAGCTTTAACATCCTCATATATTCTTTGATTCCTCCAATCCAAATGGCTGCATTTTATAGATGTAGAGGCACTGTATTTTAATAAAAAAAGAATAATCTCTAATTCTCCACTGCCTTTCCAAAATTATTTCCAGATTTCAGTTGCTAACTGAAATTAAAATGCTTCATTCAAATAAGAACAAAAAGAGTGATATATTATTTACATAACATTTTATTTTTACTTTTTGGTTCTTTCTGCTTCCCTGCTTTTCAGTGTCTGTTCCCTTATCTCCTGATGACACCAGCCTTGCCAGCTTTAGCAGCAGAGGATGCCTATGCCAAGAAAAAAACTGAACTCTCTCTGAAATCCGCTTAAATTTCACCTACTCTGAGCTCTATTTATATGAGACTGACCTTTCCAGGCTGAAATGATGCTACAATTATAGCTTAATCTGATTACAAGAATATTGCATTTAACTAAAGAACACTTGGAAAAAGCAAGAACTACAATTCCCTGCCTTCTTTTTATTTTATTTTTTCAAAATTGAGATAATATTGTCTTCAAACTATTAAACTTTAGCATTCCAGCTTAATATCTTTTGAGACGGAAAAAATGATATGAAAGGAAGGACCCCATATAGAAATATCAATGAATTTGTTCTTGTAAAATTAAAATTCTCTGGCAAAAATTGTTATAAATGCATAAATAGAAAAGTCAACATCAGAAAACCTCTTAAATGTATAATACATAAAGGAATTATAACCCAAACAGCTAAAGACCTCCTACAAAGAAAGGAAGTAAAAAAAATCCTAAGTAGAAATGAGCAAAGAATATAGGTAATCAATTGAAATCATTTCTTCACAACATTGCATATTTTCTCTTTTAAATCAGCATCAATTAGAAAAATGTTATTATTTAATTTTTAATCTTTTTAATTTTAGTATTAGTGAATGTTTTCATATAGTCTTTGCAAAATGAGTTGTACTAGTAAATGTAATTTCAAAATAAATGCAAAGAAACTATTAGTTGGTAATAACCTTTTGACTCATGTGGGCAATTACTGCTGCCTACTAGTCTACTAATTTCCTGATATCAATTTCTTTCAGTGTTTATTATCTGATCCATAGAGTGGGAAAAATGTATGTCCAGTACATAAAAAAAAAATGCAGAAAACTGGTGTCATCCTTTCATTTGGAATTTTTCTTTTAACAATTATTATACAAAGTGTGCATTTTATAAAATTAATGTGTAATGATGTCATCATGAAAATAGCTGCTGTTTTCCTCTTTGCCAAAGGAAATTTCACATTTCAACTTTGGCACATGAGTCATGAAGGCGTAACCAGAAAGATATGGAAGTAGAGAATGATGTCGCTTAGGGTTTATATGATTAGATCTTTTTGCTCATTTATTATAAATGACCTGTAAAAGATACTTAGGAATGAAAAAGTTATGAGGTGAGGAAGAATAAGAATAGTGGGAAGAGAGAGAATGACTAAAAATTCATTTAAAAATGTGTGGTAGCAAATTAAACCAAAAATAAAAACCTAAGGATGAATAAGTATAAATAACAACTTGTTCAATTTTGGCATCTATTCTGCTATATAGACTCAATCCACAGGTTCATGTCTCTGTGGGCCTCAGATCTTGGGGTCACAGCTGTTCTTAGTAGCTATGTGGGTGGAAGCTGGGAGAGCACCCAAAATATGACCACACTGGCTGGCTGATATGTTATTATCTCTATGTCAAAGGTGATGCTAGTGCTGAGGCTCCACTGTTATGCTGCCGCAGCTTGCCTAGAAAATTTGTGATTAGATTTTAAAGCAATTTAGGGAACAATGTCTAACTCAGCATTGGCTAAACATTTTGAGTTCCTTTCAAAGCAGTATAAAAAGGGAGAGAAAAGAGCAATTATATGAGGGAGAAACTTGAAAAACCCTACCTTTGCTTTTAAGGAATGTCAACACCAACAGGGACAAGTCACATTGACAGTATGTATCCTTGATGTGTTCTGATGAAAATGGCACTTATCCTCAGTGTTTTTCCTCTCCAAAACCCCTAATCCCAGTTTAACCATGGGTAAAACATCAGACAAATCACATTTGAAGGACCTCTTACAAAGTATCTGGCCAGAACTCCTCAAAATTGTCAATGTCATTAAAAAAAATCTAAAACACAGTCACAACAGCCAAGAAGAGTTTGATGATTAAGGGTAACAAGGTTTCTTGGATGAGATTGCAGAACCAAAATACCACCTTGGGTAAAAACTAAGGACCTATAAATGAAAATGTCAGATAACAAAATGTACACACAGCTCTTAATGAATAATAATAGCAGAGAGGAAAGGTATATGGATTATGTAAAAAATAAGAGGAGCTTTGTGGAGGAGACATGGAAATTTAGATCTTGCTGGATGGGTTGTCTTGTATTGTGATGCCCCACTCCTGAAACCAGAAGCAGCAGATCTGGGAGTCTCCCATCACATCACATTAGCAGTCCTAGTGCTAAAAATGAGAGGCAATAGGGACAGTAGATTAAAATTAAATTTTGAGAAAATGCAAAAAAAAAAAAAAAAAAGTTAAAAAAAGTCCATCTTGGAATCAATCTCATAACTAAGAAATTTCTAGCAGTTGCAGAGCTGTGTTTACATTTTGTTATCTGACATTATCTGATCCTAATTTTTCAGGACTTTTCAATAAAAAAAAAATTAGAAATTGTAGTTCAGTGGCAGAGCACTTGCCTAGCACATGCAATGTCCTTGGTTTAATCTTCAGCACAGCTTTTTTAAAGTTATAAATATATCTTTGAATTTCACAAATGTTGCTAGCTTTGTTCTTGGTTTTTCTAGCAGGTGAGATATTCCTGTATTATGTGATTCTGGAAGAGCATAAAAATTTTACATAAACTGGTGATTCTTTTTTAGTAAATAAAGCATGAGTAGAAGTCTAATTTTCTAAGAGTAAATTTTCTGTTAATAAATATTAATCCAAGTTTAGTCAACAATTTTTTAAAAAGGAAACTTTTCATACACATTACTTCTCTCACTGTGCCTCTGGGTGTACTAAAAGCACTCCCTAATGAAAACTTGCAAAGTTTTCTTTTTCATTCAGCAATGTTATGTGGAGAAGCTATTAATCAGAGCACTGTTGATTTAGTTGCATGCACTGGCTGTGGTGTAATTTATCAATGCAAGCCTGTGCTGCAGTCCCCTTTCCTGTCATTTCCTGGATGTTTCTTTGCCTATGACAGCATGATGACTGATTTTTACTTTCTCTAGTGTGAAAAAGGTAAACACATATTTTTTGTTGCATATGCTTTGATATTCCATGGATAATGTTGAGAATAAACATAAAGTTACCAAAAGCTTGAAAAAGCACTGTTTTGTTAAAAATGATTAAAAAAATCATAATAATAATTTGTGATAAAATTATGAATATATTTCACTATTGCTTTGAAATTAAACTCATGAATTAGACAGCTAAGTAACCATTTCTATACTTCTATTATATTTGTGAAGGAACATACGATGCAGATTTTTCCTATTCATTGTATTAATTAATAATCACAAAACATATACTGTGGTTAATACTTTTACTTATGGATTTTATGTTTTAAAATAAATATTCTGAAATTTAAATGCAGTGAAATCTTTTTTAGAAAAAGAAAAAGAAAATTAATGTTATTTGATCAAATTACTCAAAATGATGGAGATTTGAAAATTTTAAGTTAAAATAAAATATGACTAAAATAGAAAAAAAAACTCAATACTATCTTGTAATAAAAAGTAGTAATGAGTTTTAAAAGTACATGGTACTATCTTACAAAATACATACAATCAATATGTTCACCATGTTCATTATGGTCAGCACGTTGATAAACCATGAATATGGTGAGGTTCCTAGGACCAAAAGCAGCAGAGCTCAACCAGTGTGTCAGTTCACACTGGCTTGGGACGTGGCCATCCACTTTCTTCTTGAACTCTTCCAGTGAAAAGGTCAGTCAGTTGCTTGCCAACTGATCTTTCATCTTGGAACAGAATGATAGATAGAAATTTCTTGATTACATTGAATCAAACTCTATCTCCTTGTAATTTCCATCAATTTTTCCTGGCTCTGCCCTCATTGACAAAATCCCACATCACAAAACAATGCCTTTGAGGATCATAGGGAGCAATTTGTAAATTGCTGGGTATTGTTCCTATTTTCTTTCTCTCTTGAAACACAGTTTTGATTACATCATTCCGCATTCAGACATGTCCAATGGCTGTCCCATTGCTTACAAAATGATGTCTAACATTGATCTTTAAAATCAATTGTGACCAATATCTATCCAAAGTGTCTACATTATTTTTTATTTCTATCTTTCCTGAGGCATTTCTCTCTTTCTCCAATTTGTTATTTAATATACATCAGTTTTCTCTTGCTCTGCTATGATACTTTGGGAGCAGGGTCTTTGTTTGATATAATTTTGTATGTCTGCAATTTCAATCTCACATGATATGCTGTAGCTATTCAATAATAAATGATAAATCATGGTCTCAAAAATGGATGTGCTCCAGGTGACTTGGATCAGAACACAGAAAAATAGAACTAACCTTCTCTTGTCCTTAACACTTAATTTCTATTAATGTAGCTCAAACTGGTCTTCTATTTTACCAGCTAAGTCATGCTGCAAGTTCATTCTGACCTCCCCGTCAACTCTGCCAAACCCTTTCACATGAATTGCTATTAATCCTGTACATGTGAGGTTAATTTTTTTTTTTTTAACAGAAATGTAGAACTTTATGTTTCTAGCTCTTAAATTTCTCCTTGTTTTTTTTTGGCCCATGCTGTCAGTCTGTTGAGAATATTTTGATTCCAATTTCTCTCTTATTAGTTCTCTCTTCTAGTCTTGCGTCATCTAAACCTTCAATAGTCATGTCTTCTCTTTCTTCACCTAGGTGTTAATCAAGTGTTGAACATTTGCCTGGTCAAAGGTTGAGCCATGGACATGACAGCAGAGGGATAGCTTTCCCGATGGCAGAAGTCCAGTCACCAATGCTTATTTGATATAGTCAGTCAATCAGATACGAGTACACAATTATTACCAGGTTCAGTCATTTTTCATTCTTTCAACAAAAATCAGGATAGATTTCTTTAAATGTCTAGTAAAATTCACAGTGTGATACAGAATAAATTATAATTTTTGAATACCTATTTATTAAATTCCTTAAAAGTATTAAATCAAATAAACAACTAAGGAGTCCCAGATAGTCTACTAGAAATGCCACACAATTTACCTTTTTGAAAACTGTCAATTCTCATCATGATTATACTGACTTTAAAGATAAGAAAATAGAGTTTCAGAGTGGTAAAATATTCATTAGAGATTTCAAATCTATTGAGACTCAGGACCAGGTTTCCAATGTGAGGTCCAGCAAACGTAATCCCAAGTTTATCCTTGACCCTTCTCTGCTTCAGCCCCCACACTCAATCCTAGTAGGATTTACTGTTCTCCATCTCCATCTCACCCCCTATCTCCCCTTTCATCTCTATACATTATTCCAACCCTAGTACCATCCTAAATCAGATTATAGTATTTCTCCAGTTCAACCTCTTCCAAGGGCTGATCAGAGCACTGGCATATATGGTAAACACATTGTTATGGTCCAGGAGGATTGCAACTTTGAGACCCGCCTCAGCAACTTAGTGAGGCCCTGAGCAACTTAATGAGACACTGTCTCAAAACTAAAAAAAAAAAAAAAAAGATTGTCTTCTTGATTCCTGCAACCCATCTTGTTTTTCTCCCTCTACATTGCATTTCTCCTCTATCACTCTGTTATAACCACACTGGGTTTTCTTGAGTTCCTATATATTACCAAACTTACTTCTTTCCAGAGGGCAACTGTGACATATCTTTGTGCAGCTGGTTTCGTCTTTTATTAACATCTCAGTTCAAATATCTCTTTTTCAAAGAAGGCTTCTCTTATCTCTTTATCTCTTCTTCTACTATTGCCTTATCCCAATTGTTGTTTCTTCAGTCTGCATTATTTTGTTCACCTCTCATATATTTAATTAAAACTATTATATACATTAGTATTTTTTAGTAAAAATATTTCTATAAAATTTTTCATTGCTAGATCCCCCCAATCTGGTTGAATACCAGCTAAACCAAAGAAATAATTGTCTGATTGCAAAATAAGCAAACTAAAATAAGAAGTATTTCTTCTAAAAATTAAAAAAAAAGAAGAAGAAGAATAAACACATTTACTTAGATCCTAGCCATATTAGAAAGAAGGGGAAGAGAGAACATCATTACCTAAGTACATGTATGAAGACATAAATGGTGTGAATATACTTCGTATACAACCAGGAAAAAAATAGAACAATTATCTAATTAAATAAAAGAATGAAAGAAAAATAAATACATGAAGAAAGCAAGATATTGAGGGAAAAAGTCCAGATTTTTTTTTAAAGAACAGTAATAGAAATTTTAAGAATAGCCATTGTAGGCTGAATGTTTTCTCTGATAAGTGGATGCTGATCCATAGTGGGGCAGGGGATGGGGAAGAATGAGAAACTTTGGATATGTTTAAAAAAAAAAGAAAAAAGAAAGAAAGACAAAAGGGAGAGAAAGGATGGGTAGAATTTTTAGAAAGCACGTCTTCTATCAATGACTCAGGAGTATGAATTAAAATAAAGGCACACGGAGAAGGACTGCACCTTCACACATCCTGACAGTATTTTTGTAATTCCAGGGTGTATCACATTTGGCACACAAACAAGAAGAAAAAAGTGGAAGTAGTAGTGATGAGGAGGAGTGGTGTGTAGGCACAGGGGATTGGAAAGTTTGCTTTATTTCTCATAAAACCAACGTATTAAAATCTTTCTTCAATAAACCATTAAAATTGACCTATAAATCCAAGGTTGTATAATAATAGTCATTAATATCAGTGACAATAGCTCTCAAGTGATTTTCTTTTATGCTGATTTAAAAAAAAAATTAAATCATATTCTGAAAATCTAGGAACCAAGGAGCATTTTTTTTTATTATGGGCCTTAAAGGCTTAAGCATATGTAAATGTCCAGAAGCATTAAACATACTCAGTAGCTATTTATTAAATTTCTACAGATTATATTATTAATAACTCAGGACTTGTTTGATGAATTTACATTTACTTTAATTGGGAAGCTTTTAGAGGAAAACTGAGCACTTTTAGCCCAAGCTTATTTTGATTGTCCAAAACATGCTAAATATATGTTTGCCTCCAACATTTGCTCAGGCTGCTGTTTCTGGCATGTCTTTTGGCAAAATTGTGTAAATACCTAAAGGTTCCAATACTATTGTCATCTTCTCTATGAAGATTTCTCTAGTCCCTCTCCCATATACATGCAAGGTAAGAATTAGTTGTTCTCTATGATATTTTCAAAGTCCTCTGTGCCTCTATTGTAACACTTACACTTAATTTACATTCCCAAAGTATTCACTAGTACGAGATGACAAATCCACAATATGTCTTAGTCATGCTGCATCCTCAGGATCTCTAACAGTCTTTGAGTCTCTGGGATGTGGTAAAATTTTCAAAACCTACTCCTCCCTTCCTCCCTTTGTTTCTTCATTTCTTACTTCATGTATTTATTCAATGAATAATTGTCAAGTAACCATTATTTGCCAGGCAATATTTTAGGGGTAACAAAAAATAAAAAATAAAAATAACTGTGATTAAGATGAGCCCTCCTACCTTCCAGTGAGGAAAAGAATAAAAATGTTAAATATAAATAAATAAGTAAATAAAATATTTCAAGGAACAGAACAGAACGACTGGGAGGGAATCTCCCAATGTAAGGGTCCAGGGGCAGAAGTCTTTGGGCAGAAGTCATTTGAGCTGAGATCTGAAGGTCAAGAAGAAACAATTATGTCAGTCTCCTGGGGAAGATTATTTCAATTGGACTAGTGAGTGAAACCACCCAAATAAAGAACAAACTTGATTTGTTTTAGAGACGAAAGGAAAGCTGGCAGGATTCTAGTGATTTTCGTCAACGAGAAAGGAATATTTCCAGGAATGGTGCAACTGAATGGTTTGCCTGGGACAGACAAGAAAGTATTCACCACAGTAAACAAGTGGAGACAAAACAAAACAAAACCCTGCACACCTCCTGAAATAGACAAATGACTATGAAAACATTAGGATAGTGATTTGAATGCATGCGATTGTAATTATGATTACAAACCCATCACCCCTCATTATTGCTGTCATCTACTAATGATGCCTGGACAGGACAATATGATTTTTAGGTTTAGTGATATATATATATATATATATATATATATATATATATATATATATATATATATATATATATATTTTTTTTTTTTTTTCTAAATTGTTGATTGACCTTTATTTATTTATATGTGGTGCTGAAAATCAAAACCAGTGCCTCACACATGCCAGGCAAGTGCTACTGCTGAGCCATAGCCCCAGCCACAGGGTTTAGTGAATTTGTATCTCAATAATTTTAAGCTCCTCTTTCCCTGCCACTCTTCCCAGGGCTATCTCCACTTTAATTTTTGGCCATTTCTGTAAGTATGATGGTAATTTCTTCAGTGCCTCTCATCTTGGGTACCAGGGCCAGGGTTTGGTGGATGCCAACTGCAAAGTCCACTGGGGGAGCTCCTCAAGGTCATTTGTTAAAGCTCCCAGGCATGCTGCTCTGCAACCCCTTCTGAAAGCATTAGCTGTGAGGCAGCTTTCCCTGTCTTAGTTCCAGAAGCTGTGTTCTTCAAAGATGTAAAAGAATTTTTAGTGCAATTAGTAGTTCATAACTCCTAACATAGAAGAAAACACACTCATATTTACTTGAAGGTCATCATGAATTTTCATAACAATATCCTTTTCAGAGGTGGTGAAAGTGAGGCTGGGAGATAGTCAGTTGTCCAGATCAGCCTTCCTCAATCTCAGCACTATTGGCATTTGAGACAGGGCAATTTTTTGCTAGGGGCTGTTCTGTGTATTGTGGGAACTGTACCCCTTTCCCTGGTCACTACCCACTACATCTCAATAATACACATCTCTCCTGTTTGTGACAAACCAAAATATGTCCGTCATTGCCTAATATCTTCTGCAGGAAAAAGGGAAAATTGCCCCTAGTTGAGATCACTGGTATAAAAGATGATGGAACCAGGACCAAAATGAACTTTTAGCTGTTTTACTAGTTAAAACCGAATCTCTTATAATACCATTTCTTGATCATGAAATAAAAGAAATTTTGACATTTAAACATACAAGTATTGGGACTAGGAATTTCTTAGAAACATCCTTTTGATGCAGGTCTCTGAAAATACCGGTGGCATCATGCTGTAGCCCAAGTGTTAATGCTCAATAACTTCTCTGGAGTCCTGGGTCCAAACATGGGTCTATGCTGACTAAAGAATAGAATAGCATCTTTCATAAAAGTTTTTAAAAGTTTTGTATGCTCAGTCTAAGGACAAGTTAGATTTCTCCCCAAAATGAAAAAATGTATTTCCTGTCTGTAGTGAAGTAGGAAAGAAAAGAATCGCCAGAGAAAATGCAATGACCTGACCATTCAGCCCAGCCCAAATAAACACTTTTATTTCCTCTCTTTTTCTAAAATAAACACAACTTAACCAAAAGTTTGTCTTTTCTTCATTTGGAATTCTATTTTGGGGCTCACATCACACAGAAAAAGTGAAATGCTAGTGAACAAGCGTGCTTCAGTAGGGGAAACATAAGGCATTTATTACAAACGAATTCCAAATAATTAGTGGAGGAGATCATGAAATGTTCAGAGGGGAAAAAAAAGGGGGCTGAATTTCAAACAGGAGGGGGTCTGAACCATTAATGGGTAATCTGCACGACTTTTGTTAATCCCCTGGGGCTCCCATTACAGGTGGTTCATATTTCTGAGCAGTGAAGTATGCGAGATGAATGGAAAATTTCTCCTTAACATTTTCCACTACCCAGCCTTAGCATGAAAAAATCCTATACCAGATCAGGCAGCTGGTTTATTATAACTTCTAATTCAGAGACATATCACCATTTACTTATTCCCACCCCTTGCTACTCACCAGAGATTTTCCTTTCTACATTGCCCTGGTGTAGAATTTCCTTTAGAGAAAGTTTCTAGCTGTTTTTTAATATAGACTGGGAAGTGTTATTCAGGTTTGAAAATACTGAGCCCTTGAGTTAACTTTTATATTTATTAGATCTGAGAAAGATATTTCATATTGTAAAAGAATAATGTCACATGTATTTTACATATGAAATGGCCCTCATCTCTGCAATTATTGCTATAGAGAAGAATTAGAAAAATATGGGTTGCTTTTCTTATCATCTGAGTATACAGTACTATAGCAAAATGTTTTTAATTTATTCAGACCAATATTTCATGAAATAATTTAGATGAGGTAGAATGACGAAGGTGTAAATATACAGTAAATCAAAAGCTAGTCAAAGCACAAGTGGTGTTTTTCCTACCCCTGAACTAGAGAAAGAAAATATTACCTAGCAATGTTATCTTTCATATTTAAGTTATGCTCACATGTGTTCCCAGGAGCCCCTAACACAGCTTTTGATTTTGGTAAAACTGGTCTTATTATCACACTAAAATGCCGGGTTCTTTTCTTCTCCTGCACTTCCTTCTGCTGGTTCCTCCATTCCAGATGCCTCCTTGCTATTTTCACTGCAACTTGTCCTAACTCTCTTTCCTGATATTAGTTAATTGAAAACTATTTCTGTCACTTTCTAAACATATTTAGATCTACAACTGTACTTAGTTCTCTGGAGGCTTGGAAGAAGCATATCTCTGACTCTCAGTTTAGAGTCCAAAGAGGAGAACCCAAGGAGATGGGATGCAGATAGGACTGTAAAAATCCAAGGAGTATTTATAGAAAGGAAGAATAAAAATGGTATTAACATAAGGATATCTTAATGTTTTTTCCCCTTCTTGTCTTCTTTCCTTCTTTCTTTCCTACTTTCCTTCCTTCCTTCTTTCCCTCCCTCCATCTTCCATTTTATTATTTCTTTTTTTATTTTGGTAACATTAACTTACAGTTTTTTAATCTTTTCATTAAAAAATTTGGGAATTTCCAATAGCTAAATTGTGGAACCAACCTAGATCCCCTTCAATAGATGAATGGATACAAAAAAATGTGGTATATATACACAATGGAACATTTCTCAGTAATAAAAGAGAATAAAATAATGGCATTTGCAGGTAAATGGATGGCATTGGAGAAGATAATGCTAAGTGAAGTTAGCCAATCCCAAAAAACCAAATGCCAGAATGTTTTCTCCTATATAAGGAGGCTGATTCATAGTGGGTTAGAGAGAGGGAGCATGGGAGGAATAGAGAACTCTAGATAGGGCAGAGGGGTAGGAGGGTAAGGAAGCAGGTACGAGGTTAGAAATGATTGTGGAATATGATGGACATTATTATCCAAAGCACATGTATAAAAACATAAATTGGTGTGAATATACTTCGTATACAACCACAGATATGAAAAATTGTGTTGTATATGTGGAATAAGAATTGTAATGCATTCCACTGTCATATATAAATAAAAATAATAATAAAAAAACAAATAGGAAGTAAAATGAAAAATCAAAATAAAATGTATATTACAACCTCAAAAAAAAATGTGGGAATCTCAGGCAGAACTTTCTTAAGTTCTGCAATTTGTACTATCTGAAATCCAATCTCTTTTCTTCTGATATCAATTCTCTCCATTACCACTAAATTTTATTTGTTCAGATGCAAATTTTCTCACCTCACTCTTCTCCTTGCTGATTTCAATTAGCTCTCTGTTGCCTCCAGGACAAAGTCCAAATTCTTCAGCATGGCAAACAATTGCCTTGTTCCTTATTGACCCCCACTCACTCAGTAGCCTCATTTTCTACAAATCTCCAGTTCTTTTCCATATTTCAAGGGCCCAAATATTTATGATTTCTCAAATGTGTCCTGATATTCCTTGTATTTCTAAAACAATTGCTAATGTTGTTTTATGTACTTTGTGTACATTAATTCATTTGAGCCCCAAGCAACTCTTTGAGTAAATATTCTTATAGTTATCTTTGGAAATGAAGAAACTGAAGCACAGAGAAATTGAGTAACTTGCAGCAAATCATTCAGATAGTAGTAGGTGTTGGCTAGAGCTCAGGATTCAAATATAGGCCCCTAGCCCCAGGGTTTAGGTTTTCCTTCTACTCCTGTCTGTCTGACACAGTTGAATACATTTGAGATCTAGCTTATGTTTCAAAGTTTCCTTAAATTTCACTTCCTCAGACTGAGCTTACTAAGTCTTGTGGACCATTATTGTCCTTTAAATATTCTTCTCATTCTGCATAGTATATAGGTTGCAATTAAACATTTACATGATCTCTTTAATTCAGACTAGATTCCAAGTCTTATTTGTCTTTTTAACTCAGCCCACAGTACTGTTTTATTTAATGAATAAATTAATAAAGAGTTAAATGAACATATCTTCATTTTAGTTGATGGTGGATACTTAGACATCCGCTAAGTTGTAAGTCTGTATAAGCTTTCAGAAAACCTTTATGGTAGAATAACAGGTGATTTTTATTTACTTATTTACTTTTATTGTTGCTTTGGTTTATTTGCATACAATTTTGATTTTTCTTAGGGAAAAAAGCCTACTATGGATTATTTAGATTTTTTAAAAATTTTGAAGTTGTAAAAAATAACAAATTTTTATTCATATAAAATATTATCTGAAATTAAGAAAAAAAGTTCTGTTTTTTTTTAAAGTTTACATGCCTTAACCAAGTTGTGTAAGACACTAGAATACAAATTGAATATACCAATGTATTTAACTTTACTCTTATAACACTTGCTATGTTATGCTATAGAAGAGTTATACTTTTATCTTCTACATTAGGCCATCCAGTCAGAAGTGGAGCAAAAATGCATCTGAATTTCCAGGTAATTTCTTGGTGGTCACAACCAAGAAAGGTACTAACTTTGAATTATATGCTAGCAGCTTCAACAATGGTTCTCTGTTTCATTTGCCCACAGTGGGTGATTTTAGGATAAATAGTTTCTGGCTTGAAATGTACACAGCTTCATAGATCAAAGTCAACCCTTTGAACAGCCTCCAGAGACACCCTGGTAGCCAGTGGGAGCCTTAGTGCACAGACGTTAATAGGATCCATCTGCCTAAGACCCTCAAGCAAGCAAGCTGCCACTACATTTTGTAGTAGCTGAATGATCTGGTGGTTTTCACAACAGCCCCCATTAGATCACAATGCTGTAATGCTCTGAAAAACACAAAAATTATGGATGGACCAATTCTTAATCTAAAGGGAAGTGTAACATATATGTAAATTGTTCAGGAAGAGATATTATAGGATTTTTTGTTATTATATTGATTCACAAGAATTGCAAGATTTAATATCACATAGTTGTGGTTCATGTTAGATATGTGAATATGCACCAAAGGACTGTTTCACTGTCTGGGAAATTTCATTTCTTTCTTGAGCAAAACTTTCATTCTTTGTATGATAGGTAAATAAGATGTTCCAAGTGGCATCTGTGTCATAGGATTCCTAAATCTTCATTTCTTTCCTTCCTCTCCTTTGTGATATGTGTTTTGAGCCAATTGCCTAAAGGGAGAGTGACTATTTTCTTTCCCAAGCCAAAAATTTTTTAAAGATGATATCCAAAGGGAGGGTGGGAGAAAAACTTGTCTCTAACTCTGATAATTTGGTAAGAGTTTCTCAAAATTAGAAGTCCCACTCTAGATCTACATGTTAAATGTGAACATATCCAGCTAAGCAATGACGTCATTATGTGACTTCTTAAATCTTCATGTTGTCCTTTTATCACCTTGGTTAATGGTATTTATTGGTTCAGCCCTTACTTCCTTCAGAATCTTCAGAGATTTCATCTAAGGAAATTTAAGATGTTTGTTTCAAGGATTTTCCCAGTCTTCCAGGTCTAGATTGCCTATTGCTGACTTTTCTTTTTCCTAAAGCAATCTGTCATTATTTGGGCATCTAAGGACTGAATTCTCTTTAACAACCCTAAAAAGTCTCTCAACTTCTACACCATCTAGGACACCCAGTATGAATGACCACCTGAGTGGGTTTGGAATTGGCTACAATAACTGTATGGCTTATATATGACATTAACATCCTGGATTCACCTTGGCAAATTCTCAATGACTACAAAGGCATCACCATAGAGCAGGGGCAGTCTAGGGCTTAACACCTGGGAAAGAGTGTCTGATTGTTATTTTAGCTCCACATAAGTGATTGTTTTAATTTTTTTATTTGCCACTAGCACAGGGGAGGGGGCCACATTGTCAACTGGATAGGAAACAGAGCTAACCAAGAAGCAAATACAAAGATTATGGCATATTTTTCATAGAAAAGGAGCTGTGTAAACACAAAGACAGTTTAAAAGAAAGGTAAGACTTGGTTACCCTCAGATGGCTTTTAGTTTACTTTCCAGACACACTCCACAACTGACTTAGACATGTATTCTATGTGACTTGCTGTAGATTCCTTTTCTACCATGAAACTAAGCTTTTATTTTTCAGTAATGGGCTTTGCAATATATTTTTCTCTCCCTTTGTCACCAAAAAAGGTATAGTGTCTTCTCACTCAGAGTAAAACAGTGAGGATACAGGCAGGTCTTCCCCAGAAGAGCTCTGCAGAAAGTGGACACCATCTTTCCTACACAGGAAACCGGGTCCGTCTTGAGAGGTGAGGTGGGAGAGGTCAGTGGGGAGGGAGATAAACCATGATTTGATTCAACATCTCCAGGGTTTTATATGAGATAAAGCTCAAAGGGAACAGTAAAATCAGAAAGAATCTAAGGCTGAGGCTTTTATTTATGAAATGTGAAGGAGACAAAATGTTCTGTTTAAAGACAAATGTCTTTGGCTGATACTTAATCCAAATATCCAGCCCAAAATAGGGGGAAGCCACCTTCTTGGATTGTGTGCTGGTCCCTCCACCTCCTGTTCCTATCATGCTGCCAACACACTCCATTTATGGCAGCACCACTGGGATGTGAGGGGGTCGAAGGTGCAGGTGAAAAAGAGCTCATTTCTCTTGGTCCCCATGTGGTTAATTAGATAAAATGTTGGCACAAAAGCCTTAACACATCTTTTTATGGCATTGGATTTGTTTTTGCATAGTTGAAAAATTTTATTCAGAGAACAGACCCTTTTACGAATGATTCATAATGGTATCTAGGTTCCCACATCTGTATCTTGAAAAAACCAGAACTGGATTTTTGGCTGTCAGGGATAAATCACCCTCAGCGGATGTCCCCAGTGGAAGCTGAAAACACTGCACTACAGGTCTGATGCAGAGCTGAGACTTTCTCTTCCAGTCCTGCCTGAAGGAGAAAGTGACAGGACTCCAGTGGGTGGGATGAATGACAGCATCCCTCGACTTCAATAATGGTCCTTGTAGCACAGGAGCCGAAGGATTTGTCTATGAGCAGCAGCTAAGCTGCTTAATTGAGGAAAAGAATGAGAAGATGGTGGAGGTGAGAAAGTGAGGAGGATTCAGAAAATTAGTGATTTGCAACAGGGCTGGCTCTCTTTTCCTCAGGGTGAACACCCTCCTCTCCATCCTGGTGATGGAAGATCTGGGCATCCTAGAGCTAAGCCCTGCCAGAAGATAAGCATTGTCCAGGAATGCAAAAGCTTAACTGTGGAGCCTGAATCTTCTCCAGAGCCCCTGCCATCACTTCCTGACCAGTTGATGGAAAAAAGTCCCTTCATGTTCCAAAACCTCAATTTTAGACCAACAGAATAGGAAAACTTCATTCAGATCATCAAATGCCATATTGCTTACAAAACTATTAAAAATATTGACCATATGTAATTATGATAATAACATTCTAGGAATGTTTCATATTGATTACTTTAATGAATTTGGCAAAAGCACTTTTTGAGGCTGTATCTGCTGAATGCCCAAAAGAATGCAACCACATTGTCTTTCTGTGATCTATGAGCTAAGAGACTTGGGGACATTGTGCAAGATAAAGAATAAATCTTCTCTCACCTGATTGGATCCACAGGGTATAAATAGAAAGGCACTTCCCCCAAATTGCATCTGGTCAATACTGGGCAGAGAAATTGGTTCCATTATAGGCAGATATCCTGTAATAACAATATTGTAATTTAAGTACCAAAAGTTTTGAACATGAAATGTTTATGCTTTTGTAATGCTTAATGATCTTTCCTGCCTAAAATGGAAAGGATATCAGCTTGGAAAAAAATAACAAGATGTCCAAAAAGGAATGTGTGAAATATCTTTTGCAGGTGCACAGTTCATGATGTTTCCTGTCATTCATCCAAATATTTCCTCACTGAGAGATATTGAAGAAAAATAAATGACTGTGAGATTCATGGTCATAGCTTTTTGAGTCAGGAGAAACTTGAGTCTTTGTTACTTAAAGTCACATACTAAGAAAATAGTATAGGAGTTTTACAAAGATAAAACAGGCTATGCTTTATTACAGAGATTCACAAACATATCCAAGAATCAGAGAGATAGTTACTAACAAAGTCTTATTATTATTTTGTTCAAATGACTTTAATGTTATCAAGAGTCTAACATTACCAATTCTTTCATTTCCTACAGACTATGCTTTTCTGAAGATGTCCTGAGAGCATTAGCTAAACTCTTTTTTTTTTAAGAGAGAGAAAGAGAAAGAGAGAGAATTTTCTTAATATTTATGTTTTTTTAGTTTTCGGCGGTCACAACATCTTTATTTGTATATGGTGCTGAGGATTGAACCCAGTGCTGCGCACATGCCAGGCAAGCGCCCTACCGCTTGAGCCACATCCCCAGCCCCTAAACTGTTTTTTTGAGAGTGTCAACCTAAAAAGAAAAAAAAAAGAAAGAAAATCTCAAAAAAATTTATTTGGGAATAGCATTGCTATGGGAAGAGCATAACATTGCAATGGAGATACACATTCCACAGTAAACTCTGGGTTTATTCAAGGAGTTTGAGACAAGGGAAGAGTTTTAAAGACAAAAACCTGGAGGACTACATTGAATATTTTGAACCTATAATCTTTGACCACAGTGATTAATAACAAGAATGGCAACAGCCTGTGGTTGAACAGACAGTTGCTGGGCAGATGTCCTTGCAGAAATATTTTTTGTATAAGGTTGCAGTGGTCTTCATGCAAGCTTGTGGTTTGGCAAACTCTTCAGTGATAGTTATCATCAGGCAATCTTGCATAAGAACACTTTCTTCATAACCTCTTGGCTTTGACTCCACAATGACTCCATTTTGATTCTGACAACTTTCACATTTTTTTTTTTTAACCGAAGTTTTCTCTTTGACCTGAGAAAGGTTTACGCTGATCCTCCAAGCTTCACCCATTCACCCATTCTACTGTTAAGGAGAGGGAGAGCTATAAACATAGAAGGCTGTAAGGGTAGATTCAACCATGGTAGCAGGTGATCCTCCTTGGATCTTGTCTTTCCATCTTCCCTCAAACTTCCCAAAATCCTTCTCCCACAGCTCCCAGTCCCAGCAGCTCTATTAATCCGGCTGTCTACTTCCTCCTACCCTCCCAGCATAACTTCCCCTTCCCCTCTCTGGTTCCAGACTTGCTTTCTTCTGGTCATCTAAACTATTTTCACCCCTTCAGACTCTCCCACTCATTAAACCGAAAAGACAATAATGCACTAATGTTCTACAATTGGGCAAGGAAAATGTGAAGAATATCTTGATGTGTGGGAATGAATCTTACCTAAAAGAATATTAGGCAGCTTGAGAGGTGAGGGAGGGACTAGAGAAGTACAGGAAGGTCCTAGTGAGCAAGAGAACCGGAGATGGGAAGTGCATGCTGATGACTGAATTGTGAATATTCTGGCCTGTGTTGTCCTGGTCAATTTTTAAGAGAACTCTTCCTGGTATGGGGACATTTACAAAACAAGAAAGAAAAAAAATATTGGATTTCATTCCAAATTTTGGCTCCTCTTTCTAGTTCTAGTTCACTTATGATGTGAGAAGTAGTGACTGAAACATACCTCCTAGAGAGAGCAAACCTCCAAACCATTGGCTTAACCAAGGCCATTCTTAAAAGTGATCCCCAGATCAGCAGCAGCACCTGGGAAGTAGAGAGAGAAAATGCAAATTCTCTGGTCCCACCCTGGTCCTCTTGAATCAGAATCTTTGCTGGTGGGGCCCAGCCATCTGTATTCTAACAAGACCTCCAGGTTCAGGTTCGTCTTTTATCTACTCAAGTTCAAGAACCACTAATGAAGAGTTAAACCCTTGGACTTTGCATGGGAAGATAGGATTAAAATCACACCTACACCACTATTGATACTACAAATTGTTTCTGAAAGGTTTCAAGATGCTTCTGTGTTTCCAACTCCCTGTGTGACCTTAGGCACTCTACATAAACAATCTGAATCTCCTTATTTAGCTCTAAAATAGAATTCATGATGTTAAATTCAGAGTTGTGAGGAAATGTGGAGTAATTATAACTGAAAAGTTTAGGAAATGCAGAGAAATACATACAAAAAGTATGTTTGAAATTGTAAAGCAATGTGAAAATATCAAGGTCAATAATACCTTCCTTTCTTTCCTCCCTGTCTTTCCCATCCTTTCTGTAACTTGCTCTATTTTTTTTTCATTCCATTTTTCTTTTCTCTTTTCCTTCCTTGCCTGTATGTCTAGTGTCATAGCTTTGGGTTTTAAATGCTCTTAGTACTGAATTTATACTCCACTGCATTAAACATCCTATTTGGAAAAAAAGAATTAAAAAAATTAAAAAAAAAAAAACTTTCTGTATTGAATCCTCAGAAATAGTTTTATTAATCACTGCCCTTACCAAAAAATGTTATGAGATTAAATATAAAAGAGTCAGAAATATTTGGATTAAATTTCCCTTATTACCATTTTCCAAAAAAAGTAATGTTTTTAAATTGTGGAAAAACCTCTTCGGCATAACACTTTTCAAATTTGGGAAATAATGTAGATATTCCAATCCCAAATACTGCTGAATTTATAGCTCTGTTGGTATGAAACACTTAGCGGCTTATCAATTTCAGAATACAAATAAAAAGAATGTATGTCCACAAAGTGCTTTTTTTTTTGCTTTATAAAATAGGCAATGTTTATTTGAGGCCTTAAAATTCTACTATTGTGTCCAACTGAAAAAGAATAGACAAAACACCAACAATAAACGAATTTGAGAAATAATTTTAGCTGTACATACTAAACAAAATACTTCAATTTGACATATAATATCTTATACTGTCTTTCAGAAAGACTATATATGGAAAGAATATGTGGCTTAGAATTTAATAGGCAAATTACTTTACTTTGATGATGACCAGTTTTCTCATAAGTTATAAGAATGGTAATATAACGCTATAAAACTGTAGTAAAGATTAAATTTTTAATTTTAAAAAATAGATAAAATTCACTCTGACTATATGTTCAGATAAAATCTCAATGTCTTTTGGATCAGGGGAACCATACATATGAAATATTATTTCTATGAAACTTTATTTATAGATTAGTTTGAATTCCTAGACAAAAGAAAATTCTGATAGAAAAGTGAAAATTCTGATGAGAAAATAGGGATTTGGTGAGTCTATAAAATTCTAGAAAGTCACTATTCTGAAAACACAAATTATTTTATTTCATAAGTGAAACAGAATGGCTTATTGGAATATCACTTAACCAATTAATTTATACTTTAAATTATTACATATGTAGAAAATAAAATGTTCATAAAGCAATAAAATCACTTCAAAGTAATATCACCAAATTCTATTGACATTGAATGCTCCGTTAAACTGAGTTAAAGAGCTTTACCCAGTCATCTGAAAGGGATTTTCAATTTTAATTGTTAACAAGTGGTTCTTACCATGACAATCTTACTCATGGTTTAATTGACTCAAGTCTGGCTTGAAAAATGAGGGTATAACAAATCTAATCCTACTTCTTATCCGTAGCCAACCATTAAATTCGTACTCCCTGGGTTTCCCGGCTTCTCAACTTCTCTGCATTATCTCCATCACTTACAATCCTGTATCTCCTTGAAAAGTTCCTCCATGGACTCTTTGATTGTGCCCTTATCCTTTTAAATTAGTGCAGAATCTTTCTGATCTTTGCATCCCTATAAACTTTATAAATTATGCTCTACCCTATCTCGTTTTATCACTACTTGTGGTGCCTGTCCTGTGAGCCCTCTAGATATGTTTTACCTTGGCATTATCTGCAGAGTCTAAATGAGAACTTAGCACAGCATATAGAAGCATACAGAGTTAAATTGTTCTTGCAGAGTTTGGAGATGTAGTGGGCAGTAGAACACAGGCTCTAGGAGCCAGGTTTGGCTCACATATTGGACTGAGTAAGTCATTTTGGCCACAAAGATAAAGCCACACATGAAAACAATTTGCTTCATCACAGATTGGTTTCCTTTGCCACATGTGTTATTTAGGCAAAACCTGTTGTACCTCTTCCCCTATTTGACTTTTTTTGTGAAGAGCTAAGGAAAGATATCTTCCATTTGATTTTGACTTTTTTTTCCTGGAATGGACATAGGGACACTGATATATTACAAATAAAGGAAATCAATAATATATAAACTATGAAATAGAGCATTTAAAAAATACTGAAATGGAACAACACCACTTTAAAAATGTTTACTCTTCTCATTTTTGTTTTGTTGTTGTTTGGTTGTTTGGTTGGTCCTCCTTTGCTTGGGAGACATTCTAAAATGCAATGTTTGATGTGCTGATGTAACATTTTTTCACAATAATCACTGAGACGTCATTTCATTGTAACATGGACATGAAATATCTCATGACCCCCTTCAAAGAACAAATCGTTGATTCCAACTGATTCCTACTTCTTATCCGAGTAATGAATTGTTGGTTGCTTTTAACCACGAAGCAAATGATGAATAAAATTCTTAGATAATAGCTATGAGTTCCTCAAAAACATCATAAAATAAATCCCCAAAGCTGATGGAAGTATATAGCTGTGATATTACTTAATCAACCACTTATGAAAGCAACCAAATTTAAAAAAAAAAAAAAAGAAAGATGATACTGACAAGGGAGGAGGAGAAGAAAAGAAAAAAAAAAAAAAAAGCTTTCAGAAACTATTCCAGTTTCCTACCTAAATCAATATTTGATTTCTTACATCTATTTACTCAAAACTTGTGAAAATAGGTAAATACACACACATTAGAAATAATCCCTGCCCGTGGACCTGCTCAGGTGTACTGCATGTGCCTCTGGGACACAGCCACAGTGGGGATAAGGGAGTGCTATCAGGAGCTGTTGAGAAGAAAACAAGGGGCATAGTTGCCCAAAAGGGCAAAAGAAAGAAAGCCATACATGTGATATCGTCTGTTATTTGTCCAACGTAGCTTACAGAATGGTTTAGTTTTGTGTGCCTTTTTTCCAAAATTATCAGGGAATATCGCAATAATATTTGATTGTATTTCATTAGTTCTGCACAGGAAAAATCCAGATTCGTGGCAGAAAAATAAGCGGAAAAAAAATTAGTCAATCTTACATACCAGCCTCTCCCACGGGGGGGGGGGGGGGGACTTGAAAGAAGATGAATAAGAAATTACTTTCAAAAATGAATTGATTTTATTAAATAAAACTACCAGAAAAACCATCTTAAAAATCTTTTTTTTTTTTTTTCCTTTCATTTTTAAACCCTTTTTGCTGACTCGTTTTTATATTCTTGCTTATCCTGAAGGCTTAAGCACTGTGATACTTAACTCCCGGAAGACGTTGCACAGTTTTAGAGGAGATGATCTTTTAAAAAGTCCTAACAGAGAGAAAATTCTCTGAGCAGTAAAGGGCAGGGTTGTAATCCTGGGTTTTTAATGTTACTGCAATATGGTTTGTTGCTGGGAGATTTATGAGAGAATGGGAGTTGGAAGATTCCTTCTGAAAGTTTGAGATTCAGTAAGTACCAAACTCTTACTTTCCAAACAAACTTCAATTTTTTTTTTTAAAGGTCCTTAGGATTTGAAAGTGGAATTTAGTTTGTTTGAATTACTGTTTTCTGTATCAGCAAAACATTATTTTACAAAGATAGATGATGTCCTTGAAGCAATTTGAGTAGTAGCTTAGGGAAACAAGAAAGGATGAGAGGAATGACTTGATTCTTCAATTTTAAAAATAACATGTGATCTCATTTTAACCAATGAATACCAAAATAATAATAATAATTTGGCACATTTATTAGTATAATGTCTTTAGTACATAAATACAAATGACATTAACTACAACCTAATTAATTTTATAGGATGTAAACTTGTTAATTTAAAAAAAATATTTTTAAACACTTTTTTTTTCTAATTTAAATTCATAGTAAAATAGTAGATACTTAGAATAATCGAAGAAATCAGATTTTATAACTTTCAAATGTTTGATAGAGGCATCTTGGTTTGAAACAATAAACTTTAGTTTATGGTACTGAGATAGATTGATGGCTATTTTTTTTTCTCTCTTCATAAGCAGTTATGTCTATTTATCTAACAACCACAGAGACGTGGTATTGGAATAGCAATACATGTGGTTATATTTTTATACAGCCTGCACAGCAAAGAACATCATTTTTATCATTTGATTTTTCCTCACTTTGTTGAAATTAAACAGAATGCGTGTAGTTAAAAGCACCCCAAATACTCAATGAATCAGTGCTTCGGTTAAATTAAGACTGCCCTTTGTTCTCTTTATGTTTGTTCCTGTTGTGTATTATTCTAAGCTACACATATTATACATCTCTGTTCCCATACACATCTAAAGTGAATTTTTTTTCATAAATCCAGTGTTTTTTTTTTTTTCAGAGTTTCTTTTATTGATAGGAAGACTAGTTAGTTCTTTCTGAATAGGTGCTTTTCTAAGATGAACTGACCTTGGAGGTATGGCACTGAAAGTAAATATATAAATACTTCATTCGTGATCTCTCCTTTTTGTCCCTTATTTCTAAGAATATTTCCAGGACTGCTATGTTCTTTGATTCAATTTGTAGGTGCAAATCTTAAGAGTTATTAGTTTTCAAGGACCACAGTGAGCACCAACGATAGAATTGAGATTAGAAGCACGACATTTCTTGGCTCCAGGTCTAGCACTCAGACCACATTATCTTCCAAATAAATTATGGAAACAAAAGAGATTCATTTTATGAAAGTTCAGACTGAAACTAATAAAAGCAAGGAAAATTCTGATGACATCAGTGGGTGATGTAGCACTTGTGTCACAAGACACAAGTTATTTGTCCTGAAGATGCTTTCCACAGAATGGGCTGCCTATCTCATTTGCAGTGCCAGACTTGGCCTAAATTGTATTCTTGTTTACTGCTTTCACATTAATACTTAAATGACATGAATTTAAACTTCCAGGTTAGGATAAGTAGCACCCAAATTATAACACTATATTCTGCTAATGAAATATACATGTGGGGGGGGGGGCAAAAATTCGTAGCATGGAGGAAATAAGCAAATTCTGGCAAGGCACAATTTTTTCCTATTCAGCTTTCAGAGCTTGTTAATAAAACTGATGTCTCAGTATTCATAATAGTAACTATCATACATTGAGCTGCCACCATGCTGCATATGTATCTTTTTTAATCTCTACAAAAGCACAGTGAGGTTATTGCTATTCTGTCGATAAAACTTACTAATTGGGAAGACAGCATGCATATCCTGATCAGAATGAGTTTAAATTGAGTATGATGATAAAGGCAACTATCTACATTGTTTTTATTAGTTTTTTAAACCCTTTTAGACAATGACTCTTTAAAACTGTATAAACTTATTTTTAATTGTGTTAATAATATATCCCTTTTAAAAGTCAAATGATAACAAGAAGCAACTGCTCATATTTCTATTGTGGCAAATCTAATTCCTTCCCTAGATGCATATCTTCAGAGGCCCTCCTAGAATTTCTTCATATATATGTAATTTTGCTTTTGCTTATTTTTTACATGAATTGTGTAATATACTATATATTCTCCAGCTTGTTCTTTTTCACTTAATAACATTTCTTGACAGTACGAATGGAACTGCCTCATTTTTAACTGCTGCATAGTATTCCACATATGCATAAGCCATAGTTTACCTAAACACTGTCTAATTGATGAACATGTTTGTTTTTCCTTTGGATTATAATTCTCAGTAAAAACCAGTAATAAGTCTGGTAAAACTGTAGCTACATTTTGCATATAAAAAAGTAATAATGGGGGAAAAGTGAAATGAAAACAGAATTAAACTGTTTCTCTTAAAATAGGATAAATCTTCTACCAAAGTTGTATGAATCTATTGTTTTAACTGGTATATAGCTAATAAAAATAAAACTTTTAAAAGCTCTATGTATATATATAACATTGTAGTATTCATTCAGTCATAAATAAAAATGAAATCCTATCATTTGCAGAAAAAATGGGTGGAATTGAAGGTCATCACATTCAATGGAATAAGCCAGACACAGTGTTGCGTGTTTTTTCTCATATGTGGAAAGTAGAATGGTGATCAAAGAATGGGGGAGAGAATAGTGGAGTGGAACATAGGGAGGGTAGATATGATCAAAGCTATATGCATGAATGGAGATGTCACAGTCTAGCCCATTAGTTTGTACAATTAATGTGCATTAATAATTATAGTTTAAAAGTCCTTCAGTGGAAAAGTAAAATAAAACAAATCTCTAGTTCATGATAGAGTAACTGTGGGCACCAGAATTCACTAGTGGCTTTCAATGAGGATTTTTCAAATGTATCCCATGTGTTTTCTGCCTTTGAGGAGAACTGAAGCTGGGCTTCCTTTTCAATTAACTCTGTAGGAATGGAAAAATATCTTTACTAAAAGACTAGTCTTTTGCCATTAATCCAGTTGAAGTATTAAATTTAGAATTGTAAAACATGCAAAGGGGGAAAAAGACATGCAGACTACGTAATTTAACAGTATTACCCGGATAAGTTTCAAGAGAGTTTTCCACAACATAAAGCCATACTCAGTATTCTATTTCAAATAGCAATGGATATATCATTCATTTTCTGTTTCATAGATGTGTTCCAGGAATTTACAGTAATTTCTTGGGTTGCAAACTTGACATCTTTTGAAATTCTTGACTTTTCAATTAGTTTTTCTTTCTCTCTCTCAACTTCTCCTCTCCTGTCTTTCTTCTGCAATTTTGTTGTTGTTGGTGGTGGTGGTGGTGGTATTATCATGACAGAAAACATGAACATCGTCAGTTTCCAAATTATAATAAATCCGTCTGGTTTTGATCTTCCTTTGGTATTCCTTCCTTTGGATGCATGTCCAACCCTCTCCCATTTCACATGGTTTTGTTGGGATGCCGATCATAGGATCCCCCTTCACTCCCCATCCCTCGTCTCACCCCCAAGTGGTTAAGATGTGATATAAACTTGGTCAATCATACTGTCTCTGAAGAAATTTACATCCTAAACAAAGAGAAAAGGAAAACGAAGGTGATTGAATCTAAGCATTCCATTTGCAGCACTCTACAGAGGTGATCTCTGAAATCTTCATATGAGGTTCTGATTCAGGTTCTTGTGTTTCCCAAAGTTGATTCATCTGTTCCTAAGGTTTTGTTATGTCCCCAGTATTCTATATCCTAAGAAATTCCATCTTTGCTTAATAGAACTATTTCAGTGGTTTCAGAGAATTCTTAATGATGCATGAGTTCTACCTTTTGTAATCCAGAAACCAGAAGAAGATCCTTGTTTATTTTTTTTCTCCATTCTCATTCCAAACTTTTTCCACCTTTCAAAGAAGGTGGAAATGATTTGATCTCTCAAATAGAACTGCATAGGTATACTGCATTGAATGTTGAAAAGAGGGAAATATACAGAGATGGAGGTAAGGACCTATAAAGAGACAACATAGTCATCTATCTAAGGCTCCTGGCAACAGCCATAGTAACTGTATGGCCCCACATTCTTTCACCAGCTCCCAGTTTTGCTACATACACATTTTTTTCTCAGCAAAAGCTATTCAACGTATACTGCACACTCTTATCTTTATTTCTGGCCACCATACACATTGCCTTTCTACCTATCAAATTCACTTCTGCTTTGTGTCCTCCCTCTCAATAACATTCCTCCTAACTCTGCAGGCCATATCAGTATCAGTATCTCATTTCTTTGTATCATCTTGTTAACACTTTATCAGATGTTAGAGGCAAGATAAGATTTAAAAGTCACCCTCAAGTACAAAGTTAAAAAGAAAGACAAACATGGAAAGCACGAGAAATAAAACTTTGGGATTTCTGAGACTTCATTGGACTGTTGTCTTGGCTACAGGCTCTGGGCTTTCAGTTTAGTTTGAGTGCCTTTTAATGCTTTCATGGTACCATTCATTTCTTAGATGGATGGAGAATATTATTACAACCTTATATTCCTCTTCCTGGTAAAAGAACAAAGAAAATGTGTCAAATCTCAGCAGCTAGAAGGTCACTTGCAGGGTAGATGCTGAAGAATGTCCTATCCTTATGTGGACCCTGACTATTCCCCAGCCTATATTGGGCCCTCAAGGGTGTATCAAAAAGTGCTTACTCTGTCCTCAAAGGAAGATGGGTTTTCTATTCTTTCCTTTATGGAAGATCCATGAGAGTGCATAGAATCCCAGTGCACCCTTTGCTGACTTGAAAGAAGAAGATCAATCTGGTTTGTAAGAAAAGATTCTGTGGATTTTAATTTCAATTCGATCCTGTGCAATGTTTCCCTTCATTTTCGACTACTTTCCTTATCTCTAGCTAAAGGAGAGTAATTCTAAAATTCCTTTGGCATAACTGCAAACTTTGAGCGGAGCCTGAGAAGTCATCCTTGATCCCAGAACCATCCTCCTGAGGACTGTGAGGACACATTGAGAATGCAATAAATTGTAAACTCAGATGCTGGAAAAGCTGCTCCAAGGGGGGGTTGGCTGAAGTTTGTTCTTTGTTATTGTGCAACAGTAAGTTTAGGGGACTAGGTGTTCAATTCTGCAATTCAGTGAATTAGCTCCGTCTGGATTCTGTGGATGCTGATTCCACTTCATTTTCTGTCCTTGCTTCTCTTGATCGATACCAGTTGAAGATTTGAACTTTGATCTTGTTTGCCTGTCTACTTTGTGATGCATAATGGCTTACATATGTTAAGTAGACTATTTATGATAAAAACACCTGGTTCTTCTAAAGAATTCTAGGAGGAATGACTCATTTTCTCCCTTGATTAGAGTGCATTGCATTACTTTTTAATTGTTGTTTCTGTCTAGCAGAAGTTCTATTTTGACAAATCCTGTATCAGGAAGTGCTTCATAGGCTTCAATCTTGCATCTGCTTCTCTTGCTACCTGGGGAAATATGCATCAGGACAGATGTGATAGCCATCTCAAATAACCAATACTCACAACGTAAGGGAAAACTAATTACAGATGAAAATTCTCAAAAGAATAGAAATTCTCCAAGGAAAGGAAAATGAGAAGTAACATATTAATTCCTCAAGCAGATGCATTTAAAACCCTCTCAGAATAGTGAAAAACAGAGCAAACATCTGGGAGATTTCAGCTGTGAAGTAAAATTACAATTATTGGTTACAGAGACTTTTCTTGCCCCTTGCTTGTAAACAGTCAAATAAGTTCACGGAAAAGTATTTAAATAGGAGGAATCATCAAATCCCAAACTAAATATCCCTTCTTAGGATAAAAGAGTAACTTTTGGAAAGAAATTCAGGAAACTACTGGGAGTGAGGAACAACCCATGTTTTCAAAAGTTCAGCTTTAGAATCTCATAAATCAGCCCCCAACTACTTCATTGACCTCGTAGCCAGCCATCCTAGGGCATGGGCCCCTCCTGCTGTCTGAATACCCTGGGGCTTCTGACTGGCTGGACCTACAGCCTCCTGTGTTCCTTGTCCATATTAAACATGGCTTTCTCCCTCACGTTCTGCAGATGTCAGCTAAAATATCACTTCCTCATCTTTTTCCAGAAGAATTTTTTCATCATAACTCTTACTATATCCTGACTTGTATGAGTGTGCGCTCATTGCTGATCTTACCATTTCTGGAATACTAGCTCCTTGAGGGCAAGGGCTTTGTTGTGTTCAGTGTTAAATTCCAGGGACTTGAGACTGTGTGGTGGACATGAAGATGAACCACCAAGATCCTTCTATCTGGACAGAGAAGCTCTTGCCGCATTTCCTGCAGTCCTTGGCCCCAGGATTTCCTCAGCTGCAGAAAGCCCCCTGGCCAAGGTCACACCCTTTTGTGGGTGCTCCCTGGACAAGGACTGACTGAGGCAGAGGTGTACAGTTGAAGCCATTTGGATTCAACATAGGAAAACTCTGATGAGCCATTTCAGCTCCAGAGTTTCCCAGAGTGGTGCAGGGAGGGTGGGGGGACAGAGGCTACTGGACCTCATTATAACCCAGTATCTCCCTTGATTGATCTTACATTTCCTCTCCCTTTCCACAGGTACTGATTCCAAGGACATATGAAACTACTTCCTGGCAAACCCAGAGGGTGAAAAACGGGAGAATTTTTTCCTCTTTATAATTTACTGCTCTATTTTATAAGACATTATCTTCCTCCAAATATAAATTCCTTTACTTGTCAGGTACTTGGGGAGAGTCTAGTATGTTCCTGGGACTGTTTAGGGTACTGATGTGATGAAAATTAAAATATCAACTTTTTTGGTGGTGCTGGGGATTGAACCCAGAGCCTTGTGCAAGCAAGGCAAGCACTGTACCAACTGAGCTATATCCCCAGCCCCCAACTTTTTTCCTAAATCTTATATTCTAAAATAAATTAGCAAATAGGTAAACAAAAGAAAGATAATCCTTGGACAGGATGAGAGATGTGAGGAAAATAAACTACATAGTGGCCTGAGATGGGGATTGATTGGCTGCTCTAAACAGGATGGTCCCAAGGGGCTTTAAAGCAAGGACTTTTTAAGTTGAGATTAAATGGTGAGAGGATCCAGCCATGCCTAAGTCTTGGAAGGGGTAGTCCATGTATGTTTATCAAGTGTAGATTATTCACAGGCATTGGAGTACATAATAGGGTTTTAAAGACTGGTTTTATGCAACTTTTGCCTCTAAGAAAAAAACATTTCTTACAGTAATAAATAATTGGAATGTTTACTGTAAGGGAATCTAGGTATTGTAATTATCCCCCTGACAGGACTGTTTACAAAATTTGATGCTTTTACTGAGCACTTACTATGTGCCAAATCTTCTTTTAAACAATTTTCATATACTAATAGACATCCTATAAGGGAAGGTATTATTATTATTATTATTATTATTATTATCATCATCATCATCATCATCATCATCATCATCTAATAGTTTCTAAAACCAAGGCACAGAGTAGGTAATCTTCCAGCATCACAGTTAGCAAGGATGAGAGGTAGAAACTAAACCCCAACAGTCTAATGTCATATCTCACACTCTTGACCTATTATATTGTATTGAAACTTCTCCTTACAATTCTTAGATTTCCCTTCCTACAAGGACTTCATAAGGTTTATGTGTGTGTGTGTGTGTGTGTATACATATGTGATAATCTCTTCATTTTGCAGCAATAAATATTTCTCTATGCCCATATTCAGTTAAACTATTTTGTAAAATGAAAAGCAATATAGTCTTCATTAAAGTAATTTATAACTTACACATTGTTTTTATTAGTCATCTTAGGAACTTGAAAGCACTATAATCAGTTATTTCTGAGGATACAATGGAGATTGTCCCAGATTTTCTTCCAAAACTAATACTTGGGAAAGGAGCAAAAATTAAACAGTACTTTCTGATATAAAACTGAAGCACAAAAGAACATAAAATTAATCACTTTAAAATTTAAAATGCACAACAAATAGTGAAAGAATGTACAAATGTTCACTCAATCCACAGAGAATTTAAAAGTTTTCATGGCCCTGGTTCATGGCTCTCCAATGTCAAAGTAACTGGTATAATTTTCCACTGAATGAGACACTGTAACCTTTGCAACTCAACAGTACTTTTTAGATTTTCAACCTCATTCATCACTGATAGAATCATAAGGCAATTTAATACTAAAGTTTACTCTCATAAGAGGATATTTGTGCTTTTTTCCTTATGTTTGCCTAAAATTTGTTGTTAATGAAGAGATAACCTCAAGCTTCAACTGTATCTAATTTTTAAAAAGTAGAAAGAAAAAAGGAAGTAATAAAACCAGAAAGTTGGGATATTTATAAAAGAATTTGTATACAATATTTATAAATTGTTGAATACTGAGAGCATTTCTATTTATCCTACAGCAACTTATACAGTGCATATAATTTTAGAAATGTGGAGAGTGATGCTTAGAGAGTTGTGAAGTACATTGTTTTGGGTCACATGGCTATTAAGTTACAGATGATTCAAGCCCAAGCTGCTCTGAATTCCAAATGAATACTCTTTACCATTTTTTTCCCCAACTACTATTCATGCTTATTGGAGAGATCTTATCCAGTAGGGTCTTCCCAGTTGTCATAATCCATCTCTGTATCTCTGAAAAATTGTCTGTATAGCACTAAACAACTAAGAGATTTTAATGTCCAAGGACTTGAACCATTCTTTCTGTGTAGGTCTTTTAGAAATCAACTTTCACTGAGTTAGTTATGTTTCACGGAAGGATTTAACTAGTAATTTCTTACATTGCTTATGCATTTCTATGTTTTTGTTTTGGTGTAGCCCATCTCTTAATTGTGAATGTGTTTTTGACCTATTGTTCTACAAGAAAAAAAATATTCTACCAACCTTTCAGCTTTATTGAGATACAACTTAATTGGCATATAATTCACTCCTTTAAAGATTATATCTCACTAACTTTTAGTGTATTCACAGAACTGAGCATCCATCAGCCCATCAGCACAATAAATTTTAGAACAATTTCATTAACCCAAAAAATACCCTGTACTCCTTAGCTGACCTCTTCTAACTCCCTAACTTTCCCCAACCTTATGGTCAAACAGCCATGAGTTTGCTTTCTGTCCTCATAGATTTGGCCATTATAATTGGAATAATGTGTGTGTGTGTGTGTGTGTGTGTGTGTGTGTGTGTGGTGACTGGTTTCTTTAATTTAGCATAATGTTCTCAAAGTTCATCTAGGTGATAATGTATGCCAGTCTTTCTTTTTTTATGAATAACATGCCTCTGTATGTATATACCACATTTGATTTATCCGTTCATTAGTTGATGAATATTTGTTTGTTTGGGTTTTTTTGGCTTTTACAAATAATGCTGCTATGAATGTTTTTGTATAAATTAAAGCGTCATTTTAATTAATTTCTCTTGTGGTTATATGCCTAGGAGTGAAGTTAAAAAACCATAAAGTAACTCTATATTTAGCTATTTGAAAAACTGCCAGATAATCTTCCAAAGTTGCTGCCTCATTTTCTATTTCCACCAGCAAGCAGCAGTGTGGGACAGGTCTGATTTCTCCACATCCTGGTCAACACTCATTATCTTTTTTATTTTGGCCATCTCAATGAGTGTGAAGTGGCATATCATGGTGGTTTTGATTTGCATTTCTTTTCTTAACATAGCTTCTAAAAATAGTAAAAGTACTTATTAAAGAAGTTCAAAATATCTACAAAGAATATGCAGCAACTAAGGATTAGAAACTAAAGGAAAGAAAAAAAATCACAGTGGAAAATACACATATATTTCCAAACCTGCTTTTAAAAAATTAGAATGGGAAACTTTGTGAAGTTTAAAATTAATATTTAAAATACACTCATGACAAAATAAAAAAAATATAATAAACTGTGTGATGATAATGCTGGTTCTCTGAATAAATGATATGATAACCATTCTTGAGTTTGCATAAGACATTTTACCAGAGTGAACACAAGGAATACTGCCAGATTATGATAAGTATTTGCACATACACTTTAGGTAAATATATTTCTGAAGACCGATATTTTATACACCCATGTTTTTGACAAAACAGCTCTATTACTCGATTTCCCATTCATCTCTACTGGGTCTTCCTCCTGTTTGTGAGACAGTGTGTGTTAATGTACTTGTGGTCAATGTTAGATGCATTGATTGCAAAACTGAGAGGTGTATCAAGCAGATGACCCCTTTGTCAAGGAGCATTTAAAGTGAAAGACAAGAAAAAATCAAAAAGAAAAGGGGCTGGGATCTTGGGAAAGTGTTTATCAAGGATCATTTGACCCAACTATTGTCTTCTTTTCTTTCCTAAAATCCTAGAGGCTTATAACTGATGTGTCCATATATCCTGATTTTCTCCTGCAGTCCTGATTTATGCCTATTGTCTTGATGTCATTATTAAAACCTTTCCCATTTACTCTCAAAAAGTGTCTGGAAAGATATGAAATAATATTTCCATCCTATTTATAAAAGACCTTCTGTTGTGATGAGAAATATGTGAAACAGAGCCTCTGAAAAGGGGAAATGTCAGGACTCGGGAAAGTCTTCAAGCCCAACTATTTTAGGTGGGAAAATTAAGGAATTAGGGAGATAAAAACTTAAGCTGATGTCCCATCCTGAAAGACATCACATCCATATCCCCTGCATGGGTTTCCTTAGCACGCCTCTGCTTTCTCTTCATCCCAAATATACTTGGAAACACAGGTGTGTCCTCATGAAGAGTAACATGGGCATGGCATTTTGCAGCACAATTTTGATCAGGTCACTGGATTCTATGGATTGAAAATTGACTTACTTCCAAGCTCTACTTGGCAGGATTGAAGAAGCTGCTGATTAATATCTGCCTATCCTTGTGGAGATCTGTTCAGAGGCAGGTGGACCGTGGATTGGACTTTAAGCAACTGGAGTGGCTATGTAGCTATATCAGGGACTGTTCTTGTCCTGAGGGATAAGGACAGGTTAGAAAGATGATTAATTAGGAGAGCATGCTGGTAGGTAGGATAGGCCCCCCCCTCAAATCCATGTGAATTAAAATGAATCAAAGATTCACAGGCCTGGTTTATGATCATAGTTATGTGCAGGTTCTTATTGGTGATGTTAAATAACTTTTAAGATTTTCTTCAAAACATGAGAAAATATATGAAGCAAGTACAGAATATGGTTTTCAGAATTCTGATGTCCACTTAGCTAATTGGGTAGATCTGCTAATTAGGTAGGTCTCATTATATGGCCCACAAAAATAATTGATGCACATATTTGAACTTCACTTTGAATTATTTCATGAAGTGCATTTTCTAACTTGAGGAATAACCCTGGACAATAATAGAGAATTTGTTTAGTAAAGGAGTTATTTCATAAGGGAAAGGAAGTATATTTAGATTCCTGTCTTTCATTATCAGAGAATTTTCACACATATGAATTTAAACTACACTTCTCAGTAGATTTGACCTTGAATTCACCTTTTAGGGACGATAGAATAAAATAGGGGAAATAAGATTTTTCTTTCTACCTTAATTTTAAACTGAAGCAATCGTGACCTACAGAAATGGACAGGTGGTATTATTATTCTCCATAGAATGACATAGGTACACTCTTCAATAAGAATTTCACTAAAGGATCAGGATTTTCTGTAACATTTTCTAAATTTTCATTCATAATTAAAAGAAAACAACTTTAGGTTTCAATAGTGGAAACACTTTTCTGTTCATATATCAGTTGAGTTTAAAAATGTACTTATATAGAAAACCATGTGTGTAAACAAAGCCGTGGTGCTTCTCTTTGTCTATAAAGCATTTTGCACTTCAAATTCCCTTCCTACCTATCTATGCTTAAAATGAAAACAGTAAATTATTAGGCTGAAGTTTGTAGACCTTCTCACAATGAATCAATGAATATTCCTCATTAGTTGTACAATTGTATCTATAAAGGTGTATAGGCTTCTGTCTCATTTCCTCTTTCTTCTTCTCTTCTATACTTACATATACACTCACACATGCTTTCCAAATCTTCTGATCAAAACAATGCAAAAAGAGGGAGTCATCAAATCAGATCCTGGAAACAGAAGACGCTGAGTGTGAATTATTTTGAAATCCTATTCAAACCCCAATATACATGCATAGAGAACAAGTATCTGTGTGTTCTGTTGAATGGCCCTGTGGGTTGGGGATTTGCTCCAGTTTTGCAGTCAACATTTCTAAGCTCTGTCATGATCCTGTGCCAAGAGGACATCTGTGTGACAACTTGCAGTGTGCCCTCAGCTTGAGTTCCTGTCTTTAGTTTCAAAACCACTTTCAATGCCATGTACCTCCTGCAAGGCACTGTAACCCTTATGAAAGCACATTTCCCCAGTGCTTTTGTTATTATTACAATTGGCATCGTGGTTCTGGTGGATTTTGGTTTTCAGAAGACTCTAGTTTGACTCAGTGGAAGGTACTGGGGATATGGGAAGCAGAGAATGTGGCCTTCTGAAACCCTATATGCTTGCATGGTCTCAAATTATGGTTAAACCTGGGTTTTCAGTGTTTTAAATTTCTTCTAAATTTAAAAGATGGGAAATATGATAAAATTGAATATTATGCTTGGAAATATTTCTCTAACATGATTCATTTTGTTCTTGGTTAACCCCGAATTCCTCAATTTGGTGTATATTTTCTAATATGACAATATATGTTACATAAAGTTGCAAAGACCTAAAAACAACAACAGCAACAACAACAAAATAAAAATCCTGGGCCTATTAGAATAAATAGCTTAACAATTTATTATTTTAAATGAGAAGGTACAGTAGCCTTTTACCAATATTCCATTCCACAAATATTTGTTAATCTACTTACAGAAAAAAGGCCCAGTACTAAAATGCTATAATGATACAACTATGAACCTACTTGAATGTAATACTTAGATGTTATCTACTATTCAGACAAATAAGTCATGTCTTGGATACAAATAGAAACTAAACATGGCTTAATGTTTTTTTTTTAAATTTTTGATAATTAAAATATAGGAACATATTGATGAGTAGACTACTTTGCTCAGCCTGATTGCATTAATTTGATGATTATATAATATGGTTATACTTGTTTAAGTTTTCATGCTGTAAGCTGGTATAGACATGATGCCTCATAAAGCAGAATAAATCCATTTTATAGCTGTTGCTTTTGTGGGGGACAAAGCTGGCTTCCATAGCAATCATAAATAGTTGCAATCCTCTGTTGCTAAATAGGAAAGAGCAAAATCGCATTAACTTATTATTTTCTCTTTCATTCTTTTTTCTTAAGCCTGATATGAGCATTTTCTTTCCCCCAAACTTTCGATTAGCAGTTTTCCAACTTGCTGTGCTATATGAATTTCATACTTTTTTTCATTAATCATCTCTGTCAAACTTTTTCCCCAATGGTTGGATAACTTTGAAGATTGATTTCAATCTCCTAAGTGTTAAATTCCTTCCATTCCCAGGGTTCAGTTCACAATGGTACTCACTGAAAAATACTATGTCAAAATTTGGGGCACATTGATCCATCTTTTCCGTTCTCAATTGCTTCATCTGTTAAAAAATCAAGAAAATCAAATCAGATTATATCTATATTCCCTATGGCTTTGAGTAAGCATGACACAGAACTGCCTGTCAACCTGTAAGAAATATCAACGTAGAATTTGCTATCACATCAATATTTACTTCTGAGATATAGCAGATAGTGTAAGTTAGTCAGTAGATGGCACTGTTTATTATGGTATTATTATGGTTAAAGAAGCATCACATAGAATGCCAGTTTCCTCACCTGATCAGGATGGGGGTAGGACAAGAGGGCAGCTTATTTTTGCAGAGGAGAACACATGGATTTCTGAGGTTAAACTGACCTTGAGAAAAAATGCAGTTCATTTTCCTGACTCTTCAAAAGAAAAATTCTATTTTAGATGTTTTTCAGGGAACTATATTTTTAACACACTTCATTTGCCTCTTTCAAATTTGAAACACTTATGAAATCCTCTATCCAAATCACATCTTTTCTTCATGTTCTTGTATTTAGTCCTGAGTGAAATTCAGAAAAATTCTTTTCATTCTTTCCCTGAAAAATCCCTCTTGGTTTTTAGGGAGCATTATTATTTTACACAAGCATTTTCTCTTCCCTGGGACCTAAGAAAGACATTAGATAATGCCTTTCTGAATTCTAATGTGCCATTCATGTCACACTCTAATCTAGTAACTATAAATATGGTTAGTTATTAAGTAACAAAGATATGCAAATGCATAATACAGTACACAACAAATGCAACCATTTTCATTAGCCAAAAGCACATCGCCTCATTTGGGGGAAATGATAGGGCAAAATGAACAAAATGTAGTTAGTAACTATTATGTATAGGCCATTGCTTTCAACTACTATCTCTTCACCTTTCTCCTAATTTCTTTTTTCTATTCATGAACTTGAATTATCATCAAGAAAATATTTAGAATAGTTCAGAGAGTCAACCCTACTGAACCACAGAGATCACTTCTTTTCTTTAATATTTTCAAGGAAACATTAAGCTTCTTACAATTTTGTCTCTGTCTACTATATTTTAAGTCTCTTCAGCACATCAAATATATTTTCTGTGTCATGGATCCCAAGAGTCTTATACAGTGCTAGCTTAGTAAAGACACATGAGTACTTAGTGAATATTGGTTGGATAAATTAATTTCAGGTAAGTAAAATCAGTTGTTCAGGAGAATTGTCAGGAGATTTCAAAACACAATTTGATTGCTTTCAGGTCAACATTTGATTCCCCTGAACTAAGTTTACTTACATTGTATTTTTCAGTCAGTAGTTTTCTTTGTGTTATGAACAAAAAGTGAAAAGGAGAATAAAGAGAAGCCACTAGAACAATTAATCATATATAAGACATGTGCTTAGTTATCTTTTCTTACTTTCTGATGATGATTATTATCATTATTGGTAGTGCTGGGCATTGAACCCAGGGTCTTGTGCATGCTAGTCAAGCACTCTACCAGCTGAGCTATATCCCCAGCCACTTTCTGATTATTATAACCATATTCCTTACATGATATTATTCTATACAGATTTTCCCAGAAAAAATATTATAAGGATTTCCATTGTATTCTATTACAATTATAATCTTACTTATTGCTTTAAATTATTTGAAAAATATGGTTTATTCTTTTGTTTCATTTTGTCTGAGAAGTTTATATTATTTGTACCTTTGGCTATTTGAAAGTGTTTCTTAAACTTTACTCATAATCATTAACTCTAGAATGGTATATGCATTGTAATTTTATTCTATGCACTTCCTATGAGTATCTTGCTAAAGGGCCCTCTGTAGGAAAACTAATATTTAATTTAAAAATGCTCTTACTACTTGAAGAAATCACTTGGTGTTCTGCTATACCCCTTGTTACCTATGAATATAGTTAAAATAAGAAGACATATAGCCTTTTTGAAGACAATATAAAGATGACAATAAGTACCGGAAAAGATGTTGGAAACCACTAGCATTAGGGAGATGCAATCTGAGACCATCTTGAGGCATCATCACACTTAATAGATTAACCAAAGATAACCAAAGTGGTAATACCAGATACAGATGAGGATGCAGAGAAACTGGATCTCTCACACATTGGTGGTGAATCCTGAGAATGGTACAGCCAATCTGAAAACAGTCAATAGCTTCTTAAACAAGTAAACCTACCCTTATCACAGGGCCCAGCTCTGACTCTGGTGGATGTTTGTTCCAATAAAAAGGAATGAAATGTCCACCCATGCAGCAACTTAGGTGAATCTCAGGGGCATCATGCTGCATGAAAAAAGGCCAATCTCCAAAAGTCATATAGTGCATGATTCCATTTATAAAACATTTTGAGAGGGAGAAAAAAATTAGTGTCTCCAGAGGAAATATATAGTGATGGGGGTGGTGTTGGCAGTGATGCTATAAAAGGGCAGCAAGAGGGAAGAGAACTGGAGGACATTATATTAAGCAAAACAAGTCAGGCACAGAAAGACAAATACTGCCTGTTCACACTTACGTGTGGAAACTAAAGGTGATTTCAAAGAAGTAGACGAAAGAATAGTGGTAACAGAGCCTGAGAGAGGTGTGTGTGGGTGGGTAGAGAGAGGATAATTAATAGGTGCAGGGGAGCAGATGGATGGAATAACTTCTAATTTTTTTATAACATGTAGGATAACTATGGCTGACAATAATTAATATTTCAAAATAGCTAATAATGAAATTTTGAATGTTCCCAAAACAAAGAAATGACATGTCTTCTGTGACAGATAGGCCAATGATATGATCAATAGACATTGTACTTATATATTGAAATGCTATTATATAAATATATCAAATGCTATGATTTCCATATGTGAACTATAAACACACATGCACACACACTCACACACACATATACACACAACTGAAAAGAAAAGTGGAAAGAGAAATTTTAGTGGTAATGGAATAGTTCTCTACCTTTTTGTATGGGTCATTACAGGAATCTACCCAGATGATACAATGTCATAGAACTACAGCACATTGTTCTAACATTGGTTGGTCTTCCTGGTTTTGATATTGCACTACAGTTGTATAAGAAGGAACCATTGGGGAAAACCAAGTGGAAGATACGTACTACTGTTCTATACTTCCTTTAACACTTTCTGTGATTCTATAATTTTTCAAAACAACAAAAAACCTTCATTGATTTCTTCCCATCTTGAATTGAGTTCTAAAACAGGAAATACACTATTTTCCCTTTGTTTCCTCAAAGCAATTTTTCTTTATTTTATATTACCATTGTTCTGTTCTTGTGGGTTTCAAGACTCACTAGATCGCACTTTCTCAGCCATGTTTTCTGCTTTTGTAACAGTAAATATAATGATATGAAGAAAAAATTTTGCAATCTCTGTACTCAACTATAAGGTCAATTAATACACAGAACATAGTATGTTCACTTAGGAAACAAATATGCTTACATAGAAGGAATATTTATTTTTAATATAAACATTCAAAATATTGTATCAACTAGCTGAAGTAGTGAAAGCTAACTATTTTTAGAAATATAAATCTTTGCTTTTCACAAGTTGGTTATAATCAAGACACTACCAAATTGGAACTTCCTCTCATATTCTATATCACATATTTAAATATGAACAGAAAAATAAACAGTAAGGAATACATTTTCAATTTATTCCCAATCAAATGAAACACTGTACCATGAAATGCTTTGCGTTTTCATTTGTTGCACAGATGTGTCTGGAAGTCACTTGACTTGAAATCTGGGATATCTAGCCATAAATTATTCTCAGTGTGATACAGAGGATATACTTTTTAACTACTATTTTTACTGCTAAAGATCTTTGAAAGCACTATCCAGGAAAGATTGTGGAAATTTTTGAAATAAACAGTGAGATATTTTTCCATAGAGATACTTGGCTTAGGTCACAAGTTTAGAGAATAAACTAAAAAATGTATACCAAGAAATCTAATTACTTTATGATTCTTCCTTATAAGGCTTAATGGATCACCTCATTGGTCAAAATTATCTTTTTAGTCATTCACAAAAGCTAAAAAAATTTCAACATCCTCAGAATTCTGATAGAACTCCCAATTTGTTAAACATTTTTGCATATGAACATTTCCTCTAAAAATATTTTTATACTTCTTTCTCTCTCTATATATATAAAATGCCTTAATGAGATAAGATATAAAAAGTTTCCCTGTAAGAATCTTTTTAAAACTTATTAAGGCCCCTTTATATATAATAAAACAATTTTTATGTTATTACTTTTATCTTCTTCATTCCTTGGCTATTCCTATGTCCAGAAGTATACATTTGAGCAAAACTATTTCAACAAAAACTTTTCCTTCCAGCTTCAAGTCTATTGTATGCTTTACATGGAGCTTAAAGTGCTGTATTGTTCTTGGAGCTGTTTCTCAGTCTTTCTTTTCATGATATTATATGCCCCTTAATAAACTCCATGAGAACAAAGCTCCATAGTCCATAATCCTGAGGATGAAGTGGCCTGTATGGTGGGTATTCAAGATGAAATTGGTATAAATCTGTACCCAAACCATCAAATTTCCTTTGGAAGCTTAAATCAAGAATATGAAAGGAGAAGAAATGTGTTGCCATGTAACAGTACTCTACTTATAGCCAAGGTGAGTTAAGGTCCTAGGTCAAAAGACTACTGTGGTTCAGCCTTCCTTAGTGTGGCTCAGCCTTGCTCACTGTAAGTGCCACCTACAGCTTCATATGCCCCTGTGCTCAGCACTGGCCCACTCTTTATAGTAAATAATAGCTGCATTTAGCCCTAAGCCTTACATAAAAGAGAAAATGTATTTCTTAACTTAGTGACCCAGATTTCCTTTCAATGGGAAGGAGAATAAAATCCCTTTCTTACTGGTTAATGGAAACTGCAAGGTAAATTATGTATAATCACTCGAAAATCCTAAAGTAACCTACTGAATGGACATTCCACATCTCTCCACCACCACTACTCTCAATCCTCATGCACACACACACACACATTACCACCAAAGACCATTAGTTCATGTCTTTATATAAGCAGCCCTAGCTAAGAGCTGAGATTGGCACTGTGAAATAGATAGAAATATTGGTTTGAAGTCCTATTGCTTTGGCATTTTCCAGAACATCTTAAAATGTCAGTGGTGAATATATGTTCAAAAATAAGATAGAATAAGTCTACATTTGACTAGTGACTGTGAAAGTGCTATAAAGCTTACTAGTTGGTTCTTGAGTCCCATTAGTTAAAGTCACCTGACTAGTTTTTCAGTTGTCAACTCATCATTGTCCTTGCCTGAAGCCCACAAGGTGTGTCAATACAGATGGACCCAAGAATTCAATGAAGCACTCCCTCAGCTTGTCAATGAGAGGAACTCTCTGTGGCTCCTACACACATCCTATGGTGGATGGGCACTCCAGGATTCCATACCCTCATTTGCTTATTCATCTTGATCTGATTTTGTTCTGTATACTTATGAATGACTTGGAAACTCTCAGCATGGATACCAGTGAAGTAAATCAAAGGGCTTCTTATGCCTGAATCCAACTTAGATCTTTTAAAGCAACAATTGAACCTCTTTCTCTTGCTCTACCAGGATAGGAAGGATACAGCACTATTTCCAACCAGTTCCCTAATTAAAATCCCTTCAGAGTTGTTATTGTTTTTTTAAAGTAGTTAATAGGTTGAATAAATAAAATTACATAGTCTCAGCATCTCTAGGAAGCCATAACAGGTTGAAAATGGAGTTAGAAATTTTTTTTTTAGCCCATATACTACAGCAAGAGATTAGCACTTTTGAAATTAGATTGTAGAAAAACTGACTCATGAGGTTACTGAAATTCTTTATAGACCTGAAGATACATAAATTTCTGCACATCCACAGATGAAAGTCCACACATTCTGTTAGGACAGTCATTTTTGGCATGATTCATTGGTATTTAAAACTCAAGTTCAAATTCATTATGAATTTGTGCCACTGGTGACTTGAAGTAATGACTTCGTGGTCAATCTCAATTACTTAGGTTAAAAAAAAAAGATTGTTTACATGATTTGTTGGATGTTTGTTTAGGTATGGGAATTCAACCCAGGGATGCTTAACCACTGAGCCACATCCCCAGTTCTATTTTATTTTGCCACAAGTTCTCTCTAAATTGCTGAGGCTGGCCTCGTACCCCTGGAATTAAAGGCATGTGTCACCACACCCTGCTTGGTTTACAAGATTTTTTTTTTTAAAGAAATACATGTCCTCATAAGACAAATCCTTGATGAACAGGTAAAAAGTCTGATAGGTAGGCATAAACTAGTTTTAAAAAGGCTTTTCCTGAAGATCAGATTATTTTGAGGTTATGTTAATCATATTATTCTTTTTCTTTCTTTCCTTAAGATCATTTATGGTGCATCAGAAATGTACATAATATTGGCCTTCATTGTTACACATTGGTACATTCACAAACTAATTTGGGTCAATTAGATTTCCCAGTACCTTCTCTTACCCAACCTCTCCTTGGTTCTGGAAATCACTTATTATGGTTCCTGAGAAGGACAAGAAAAAAGGAAATAAAATGTTGGATGGCAGTTCTTCAATGCCAAGGATCATTCAAGGTATCACCTACAGAGCATTGCTCCAAAATTAGGGGCAGAGAAGAAGAAGCTACTCTGGTTAACTGTTGCAGAGTTTGATCAGTTCAATGGATTTTGGACTTTGTTATATTTTGCCTGTCCCAAATAAAAGTTTTTCAAATGGACAAGCTAACCAGCAAAGCTGCTCCAGCCCCTTCTGTCCAGTCTAGTATTTCTTACTCTAAGCAAATCATCCCAACATTCCTCCCCAGCAACTGAGGAAACAAAGACTTATGATAGACATGAAAGAAAACTCCATTTTTTATATCATTTGATACTCACTCCATGTCCATAAATTGCTAAAGGTTTGCAATAAATTATCTCAAATAATATTTCATCTGTGCTCATAAAAAGTATACACATTTTAATTGTTGGGACCTTTTACCTCTCTTGGGACCCAGGCCATTATTGGGTGGTGGCTGAGGTGGCCTCATGGGTTCTTCCAGAGCATTTCCGTGTACATGACCTGGCTGGATTGGCATTCGCAGGCTTTTAGCCCCTGCATGGGCTTTTGACTTTAGTGCTGCCTAATGGTTTAATCTGAAATCTTCCTAGGCCCCATAGTGATAGTGACGTAACTGCCCCTTATTCGTTCTTCCTACTGTCTCTTCTTACTGCCTCCTATCACTACATAACCTTGTCCCTGACACAATAAAATTGAGATTGTTGCACCTTCTTGGTTGACTCATCTCCCGACTCAGTGTGATTGTGGGCCAGGTTGTGTGGTGGGCCAGGTTGAGATACTTACCCTCTCCCTCAGCCCAGGAGACACTAGCTGGTCTAGTGCGCTTCACTACCTCTGCCAGAGCGTGGTTCCGACAGCTGATGCCTCTGAGACGACAGGCTGATCCTGCCTGCCTCCCATGTACCCTTTGTCACAGGGAGCGACATTAATGTGAGACCAAATAAAATCCAGTGATAGACATTAATAGAATATCTCAAATAAGTATTTAATAAAAAGGCTAGCAAATTCAGGGTCTTTAATGAAACTTTAATAAAATTTATGAGACAAGGAAACTGAAAGCACAATATTTTCTTAGGAACTCTTCTGTTTGGCTTTATCTTGTTTACAATATAGAAGCTTTTTCTAAGAATGCAGAGAGTATGAAATCTTCTAAGGCTATCTTGCTGTTTTCTCCATTAAACCCCTTGTCTTAAAAAAATCTTGAATCTATATTAATCTTTGTAATTTTCTGACTACCTATATAACATATTTTTCTCGAGAATGCAGTGAGGTCGCTGTTTCCAAGATCTCTTCAGTTCTGAAATATATAAGAAGTCTGTTTCCAGGCATTGAAACCCAAAGGCTCACCTAGACACAATGGGGTGAGCACAACATATAAAAATTTCTCCTGACAAATCTGAACTCTGCTTTTCCCAACCATGTGAAGTCTATTGGAAGAAGATTCCAAGTAATTTGGCAAGTTGAAGCAAAATATATAGTTTGATATTCTTCTCAGGACTAAGCCATGTGATGTTGCAGGAAGGCAGATTTTAGTGCTGAATTTCTGATTGTATCCCCCCAAAAGTTGTTCCATGCATATCATGCAAAAATGTAACCTCCAAAAAATGAATAAATAAAAAAGAGAGAAAATTGGACTTAAGAAGGCTGGATAATATTTGCATGTTCATGCATTTTTACCACACATCATACCTTCTTACATCTTCCTTGCTCTGATGTGAAGCATGCGCTTTCATTTTGGCTTAATATGTTATCACTTAATAGTAATTCAGTAAATTTACTTAGAACAAGAAATTCACCTAATGACTCATGTTTTAGGGATGCTTTCAAAACAAGTAAGTGTGCATTTTGTACCACAGAGTATTCCCAGAGTTCTTTAGAATTGTTGCAACTGATGCTGGAAGCTTCAAAATAAAGCAGAAGGCAGATGCTTTCTGTGGTTTGTGACCCGTCCCAAAGTATGTAAGATTGATAGACATTGAATGCAAATAAACAACTATGCATCATTGAATTTTTTCCTGTCACTAAAATGCTAGTAGAGCTCAAGGAATTGTGAGTCCCTTTGTCTACAGTACAGGAAAAATAAGAAATTTAAAGACTTGAGTTACATACAATTTCTGATAACGTACCTTAGTACTTAGAAGGTTCTCAGCTAAAAAACACAAAAAGAGAAATGTCATCATTTTCCATAGCATTTGGAAACTTTCCATAGGTTTAAAACTTTACTATCAGAGCTCATCAGTTCTCAGACATTTATGTGTTTTGAATACTTAGCCAATCTGAGATTGGGATTCGTCTTCCAGTTGTTGTTTCAGTGACTTTGTTCATGCCTAACAACTGATGGCATCTTAATTTTGGTAAAATAATGTAAATATTAAGGTGAAATTTAGAAATAAGAAAGGAAAAGCTGATATGTGTGTAGCTACTGGGTGTTTTGTCTTACTTTTTTTATTTTTGTAAAGTAAAACAAAAGATAACCCAAAAGTTTCTAGCTTAAGTTAGTTAAAATCAAAGAGGAGAAAAAAGAAGATAATATATCTAATACTTCACTGCCACCTATAATTTCTAAAACAACTAAGAACATTTTTATTAAAATTAACTTTATAGACATTTATATTAAATTATATAGTCAATATTAAATAATTCAATCTATATTATGTTAAATTTACTTTGTTAAATTGTATTAATTTAAATAAAATTTAATGAATTTTTAAATATAAATCATACTATAATTTAATATAAGTTAATAAACAATATCAATTAATAAAATAAATTTAAATCAAACCATAGTATTAATAAAAGAAATTTAAATAATACTAATAATAAATTAAATTTAAATTAGATTAATTTATAATAAATGATAATATAATTTATATTTAAAAATATATTAAATTTTGTTTAAATTAATTTTAATAAAAATGTTCTGAGTGGTTTTAGAAACTACAGGTGTCAGAGAAGTATGTGCTATGCAATCTGCTTTTTCGCTTCTCTGATTTCACCTACTTAAGATAGAAACTTTTGATTCATCTTTTACCTTAATTTATCAAAAGGTTGTAACTAGTCCTATTTTAAAGCTTTTCATCTTTCAAAAACTGTTGTTAGCTTATTTCTCTCCCCAACTTGTTTTGATCAAATGTTTTATAAAATGTGTTTATAAGAATTATTGTAGAGCCCCCAATAGTATGTAGATAAACAGTCCAGATATTTAATGATACATTCTTACTAATTAACTTTTCCATTGGCAATGGATCATGTGATCCCACTTCGGGGTTGACTCATAAAAATACTCTTCCTTCTGGACATATTTAACATCTGGAAAACTGAATTAATGTGAAGTGACTTTTGTATAGAAATGGAAATAAGCAAAATGGATAGGGGTCATAGAATTTGGATTAAAAGCATCTTAGAATTTATCCACTAAGCTTCAGGTTTAGGTCCTCCCCATTGGAATTTTCGCTTGGTAGTTGTACAATATTATCTTGGATAAACTAAATATTCTCAACTTTTTGCAACATTATATTTGGTTTTCATGTACTCTAAATCTGAGACCTCCTTCTTATGGGTTGGATTTTTCTTGTTTACTGTTATTTACATGTATCATTTTTTATCTTAGTGCCATTAAATTTAACAAATATTATTATTTTAAAAAAAGAGGTTGGAACTAATGGTTCAAGAATGCTGCTCTGTACAATTGCTCACAAAAGTACATCAGGATTGATGACTGGTGATGATTAACTGCTACATTGGAACAAAATTTTATAAACAAAAAAGTGCTATAACAAACAAAACAAATTTTTAAAAAAGAACTATAGCAAAAAAACATAACAACCCAAAAAATAAAATAAAATACCTAGTATCTATAAACCTACATATACCAGCTTTATTGCTTTCTCTTTTTGTCTACAAATACATGAGTATTTTTTCAAAAGGCCATGCTGTAAAACATCAAAAAGTGTTATGGCTTTAAAATGCTAAATATTTAGAAGATCCTGGAGTACAACTGTGGCACTATTGTCCGGGGACACTGGCAATGGTGTAAAGGTGGGCATGAAATCTGCAATGGGTTTAAAAAGAGGATGCCCAGGTCCACCAAGTCCAACACCAGCTAGGTTACTAAGAGGCACAGCTGCCGAACGGTGAACCAAGAGTGGATTTCCGTTGGTGCTTCTGTCAGCTCTTAATTCGGCTCCATCTTTAACATTTCCTGGTACATTTACACCTTGCTCTCTCTTTCCTGGTGAGTCTAGACAATCCATGGCTTGGGCAGAAAGTTTTGGTGGTGGGACAGAGAGATGAGACTCCGTTTCCAGAAATTTGACAAAGAGTTCTGAAAAAGAACTATTAAGCACACGTTGTTGATTTGGTCTCAAAGGAATGTTGGGGACACTTTTTGAAGCCCCTCCAAGCCAACTACTCATCCACTTACTGACACCACCATAATCTTTATTCAACAGCTGCTCCATTTCGTCCTTTGGAATGTCCAGGATGCTCCCCATCAACTGCAATACTTCACGACGTTTGCCTTTTGGTGTCTGGAAATGACCAATAAAAAGGTTTCTCATGAAGACTTTGTCCACTTTTCCTTCTGTACTGTTGACCAAAGTGGACAATTTCTGTTGTGCATGATCCAACATTTCTTTTCGGAGCTTGTTTTGTTTTTTTCAGATCTTGGATCTATTCTTCCTTGAGATCTAAGTCTTCTCTCAGTCTGGAAGCAGAATCCAACATAGCATTTGCTTCATCCAAACGTTCCTGCAATGATGATACTTCTCCTTCTAGCTTTTCAGCCTTGTTCTTCCATTCAGCTATCGACTGTTTTTCTTTGGCTAATTCAGCAGAATGCATAGCTTTCTCTTCTTCTTGGAAGTGCTCTAGAACCCTTTGCAGGTTACTTGATGATAGGGCATACTGCCTTACTTGTTCCTGGGAGAGCAAAAGCTGCAGTGTATTCTCATCTCTCTGTTGAGAGACCAGACTCAACTGTTCCTGCAGAGACTCTATCTGCACACTGGCTTGATGACTTGCCTTAGAAGATGCAACTAGCTTTTCCTCCAAGAGTGTGACTTTCTGTCTCAGTTGAATCTCTTTTTCTTCTGCAGCCAAAATTTCCTGGGTGTAAGACTCTTCTGATTCCAAGAGATGGCTGCATAGCCTTTCTAGCTCCCGGTTTAGGCATAATTCTTGGTCCCGTAAGTGATGAACCTTTTTTTTTTTCATAGGATTTTTACTTTGGTCTCTTGAAAAATATCAGAATATAATGTTTGAGCATCTCCTCTTTCTCCAGGCAACTGGGCTTTTAGTTCTTCAATAGTTTTCTGCAAGTTCTTAATTTCCTCCTCTTTTTCTAAAATTAACTGGCTATGCGCAGCATTCATCTGCTCATATTTGTACTTAAATTCATCCATTTCCTCCTTCTGCTCCTGTAAAGACTGAAGTAGTTGCATTTTACGCTTGTTTTGATTTTCAATTGTATTCAGATGGTCTTTAATTTCATCTTCCAGATGATTTTTGACTATATTCAGTTGAGATACCTCCAATTCTAGTTCTGCGATAGCATCAAGAGCTTTAGGCTTAGCCACTGGTACAGCTTGATTGTGCTGTTCCCTAAGTGTTTCCAATTCTACTTGCAGATAGTTGTTTTCTGCTTTCATGTAGGCAAGAATTCTGTCCTTTCCTTCAATGGATTGCCTTAAAGTTTCATTTTCTCTTAAGGCCTGCGAACACTTATTTAAATCCTTTTGGAGTTCTGAACTTTTTTCTTCGAGTTTTTCAATAAAAACTTCTTTCTCACTTATGACTTGTATCAATTGCTTCTGTTCTTCTACATAAGATGCCAAATTTTCCTCAGTTTATTTTTGACCAGCAGTCATTTGCTCAATATTCTTTTTGAGTCCTGTTATTTCAAAGTCCTTCTCTTGATTGAGTTGAACTACACATTCATGTTTCTGCTTTAAGGCAGAGGTATTCAAATTTTGTGCATTGGAGAGTTCCTGAATAGTCTGCCTGTGATTATTTGCTTCTTCCAACAGTCTTTTTTCTGCCTGGTGCAGTTTGGCTTCAATCTCTTCTTTGTCTCTTTTGAGAGTCTCCGTGATAGTGTCTTTTTCTTGAGAGATTTGATTGTAAGCAGCAGTAGATTCTTCCAACTTACGCCTTACATCGTCACATGCTAAAATCAAAATTTCATTTTCCGTTTTGAGTTCAACAGCAACTTTCTTTAAATTTTCATTGAGCTGTTCCTCTTCAGAAAGATTTTGCCTTAAGTTGCTAACCTCAGCTTCCCATTGTTTAAGCATATCATCCTTACAATGACTGTTAGAGTCTTCATTCAGAGAACTTCTGTACTTACACTTAAATCCAGACAGCTCATCTTCAATTTGTCTAATGTGATCCTTAAGCCCAAGGTTTTCCTGCTGGATGTTTAAACTATTTTTTTGTGACTGATTTAGCTGATCTACTAAATCTTCTACTTTATCTTCAAGCTTCTGCTTGGTTAAATGCAAATCACTGAGGCTCTGTGCACTCCCAGTTAACTTCTCCTTCTGCACATGCAACTCTTGGGATATGTTCATTTGATCATCCTCAAGTTGATGAACTCTCTGTTTTTCATCACCTAGTTCTTGTTCCAACTTCTTGATGACAAGGTCTCCTTCATTTTGTTGTTTTGATAGCTCATCTTGTATCAAAATCATGTGCTTTTTAGCTTCCTGATTCTGATGATCTAGTTCTTCTAACAGTTATCAGCAGTTTCTTTTCATTGATAGTCTGATTCAGTTCTTCCTCCTTTGCCTTCAAGTGAAGTTTTAAGTCTAGTAATTGTACATTCAAATTCATGTCTGTTGAAGCTCTGTTTTTCATGACTTGATAGTCACAGCTCAATTTTGACAGTGACATCTGAAGTTCCTCTTTTTCTTGACTCAATGATGACTTCTCTTTTTCTAAAGCTTCAACATGCATTTTAAGTTTCAGATTGTCTTCAGCAAGACGGTTATCCTGGTTTAAACCATTTAGTCTCATGATTTCCTTCTCAGCATCAGCCAGGGCTTGTTGTAGCCTGAACACTTCTTCCACTGCTGAACTCTGAGGAAGAATTTTTCCCTTTTCTGCCACAGTAGAACTCTGCTCCAAAACTGAAATTTCATGCTGATGATCATCTATGTACGGACTTTGGTTTGGTTGAAGAGTCTTGATAGTATTTTGTACTTTGCAGATTTCACTTGAGTCAGAATGATGTGTTCCCTGAGCCTCAGCAATCTGCCTCCAGTGACCAACTTCAGATTCATGTTTTGCAATGTCAATTGACGATCTGTTTGTTTCTTGTTGTGATGAAATTATGTCACTAAAGTCCATGTCATCATCACGAAAGGCTGAAAAATGACTACTGATCCAGGAACCGAATGGAGCAGGTGCAGTGGTGGTTGGTACACCACCAGCTCCTGAAGGTACTGATTGAGCAGCTGCCTGTAGTTGGAACACTTGATCTTGCAGTACAATCTGTCTTGCTTTAAGATGGCTGATCTCTCCCTCTTTCTGTTGCAGTTGATTTTGGTAACTTACAAACTGATGCTTTATTTGCAGCTCTGATGCTTCATGCTTTTCTTCCAGATCAGTACAATACTTTTTCAGTCTTTCATTCTCACATCTTATTGTGGAATCAGTAGTTTCCATTTCCTTTCTCCAACAATGATGTAAAGCTGCTTCTATGTCTCCTAAGTCATCCAGAAGTATTTCCCTGGTGAAGCTGGAGATATGGCCAGTGAGGGAAGCCAAGCTGCTCCCCACTTGACCCAAGAAGTGGCCCAAGCCTGAGCCCAGGCCTCCAAACCAGGACGACATCGCCGCCACTTCAGTGATCCATCGGACCAGCTCCGAAAACCGCGTCCATCACCATCCACTTCTCTGCCCCGAACGTCCTCCAGCATTGCTGGGGTCAATTATGACCCAAGCGCTCAGAATTCCTCACAGCGGGAAGATGGCCGCTGCGCACGGGGGTTGCTGAAGTGCTGAGCGTGGTGCTCAGAGCAGCGGCTTTAATCGAGATTTCGCGCAGCGTGTAAGAGCTCCTTTCACCGTTAATCTGTAGAGGACCACTTTGCCAAGCAGCAGGAAGAACAAAGAGATCGAAAAAGAAATGCTTGGCTCCCAGATGTTTTGCCGCTCAGAGCCGCGGGTGCTTTGCTCCCATCAGCTTCCTCTTTCGCTTCGCTCCAGGCAGAGAAGCTGAATGTGTAATCAGCAGTGTATTGTAAGTACCTGAGGTGAAGAAAGCTCACTGCACCCCGCCTTTTTTTTTTTTTAATATTTTTTATACAGGGAGAGTTTGTGGATTGGGATTGTTGGCTGGGCTGCGGTTTCTGTGCTGAAAATCCACTCCGCGGGAGCCGCCATTTGCTTTCTGCCGGCTGTCTTGATGGCTATGTCTACACTGTCCGGCAGCCGCACCTAGAGGTTGGAGCTGGGCTGCGTGCCGAGCCCTGTCCTCCGAAGGCTGGACCGCTGCCTTGAGCGCCTGGGTCGCCTGTTTGCCTCTGCACCTTTGGGCAGAGGTGCTCTGGGGTCGTTCTGCATCCCCCTGCGAGGGGACCCGTGCTCCAGAGGAGGGGGCCTGAGAGCCACGGCGGCAGCCGCTTGGGCCCCGGGGGCCGGGCACCGAGCGGGACGCAGCTACGGTCGCGGACGAGCGCGGCGCCCCCTGAGCGTGGCCCCAGGGAAGAGGCGACGGCGGCAGGGTTTAATTTCTAGAAATCTGGACTGGAAACAGAAGCAGCAGTTTGTATAATCCCAAGAACTTGCTTATGCCAGGAAGCTGTAAGCGCAACATGAATATCATTGAGGAGATCTAACATGGCAGCGGGTGGGGAGAGATCAAGTCTCTGACCTCTTCAACTGCGCGGGCATAGGGAGCTGTAAATTGTCTAAATGCTGTTTGCTCAGGATCACTAGGCAGTGCTGAGCTGATGTGGATCTGGGGTGTACAGTCTGGGCCCCTCAGAACACACACACCGAGCCCGGATCGGCTGCATCCAAGCTCCGGTTCGCCTGCTTCTCATGACTCAGCACTAACGATCCCGCTGAAATAACTGGTTGGCCCTTAGGAACTTTCAGAGGTAAAAACCAACCGAGCCTTCATAGGCAGTGGCCACAGGATTGAAACGGGGATTGGGAGAGACAGTCAGGACCCACCCGTTGCATTGGTCACCCGGCAAAGGGAACGAACGGTCACCATTTGCATGGGATACCTCCTTGGCAGAGAACTGACGTCACGGGCGGAGGAGATAACTGCATTGAAACCAGTGCGACAGGGCTCCCAGGAGCAGCAGACCTGGCGTGTAGCCAGTATTGTGGTGAGCGTCACAGGTGAGCGTGGCCTGGCTTGAGGAAACACAAGAGAAGGCCCTAGGCACTCAGGATTGGAGACCCGCCCAGTCTGTGAGGAAGAGCTGCTGCACAGTGATTGGTTCCCACCTATTGAGAGGAGAAGCTTGACCCAGTGGGCACAGCTCCACCTACTGGAAGAGAAATTAATCGAACTCTATGACTGCATTTATTATTATTATTATTATCATTTTTTTTTCTTTTTCTTTTTTTTTCTTTCATTTTCAATTTTTTTTGTTGTTGTTCTTTAACTTTTTTAATGTTTTTATTTTTTTAATTTTTTTATTTTATTATTATTATTTTTAATTTTAATTTTCATTATTTTTATAATCATTATTATTTTTGTAAAAAATTTTTTTTCTTTTCTTTCTTTCTTTATTTTCTAACTTTTTTGTGTGTGTTTTGTTTTTATTTCTTTTGTCTTTTCATTTCTTTTCAATTTTCTTATTCCCCCTTCCTTGAATTCTACCTGCCTACTCTCATTCTCTTTAGTGACTTCTACCCTTCCCTTCTAATATCTTTCCTCCCAAGCATCAAATAAATTTATAAGAGTAAACAGTAACTCAGCAGTCAAACAGAACAAGAAGTAACATGAGCAGCATAAAAAAGCAAGGAAGAAAAGGAGTACAAACAATGAAGGACAGCCTAAATATTCAGGAGGACCTACAGTCAGCAGAAAAATGGTCATATAAAGAACTCAAGGAATACCTTAGACAGATGGAATGGAACCTTAAAGAGGATACGAGACAGCAAATCCAAACAGTGAAAGAACACTTTGAAAATGAATTACATAAACAGATAAAAGAAGAAATTAAGCATCTTTATCAGGAGATAGAGATTATTAAAAAAAAATCAAACAATAATTCTAGAAATGAAGGAAACGATAAACCAAATTAAAAACTCAATTGAGAGTATCACTAACAGAGTGGAGCAACTAGAAGCCAGAACGTCAGATAATGAAGACAAAATATATCATCTTGAAAAGAGCCTAGCCAACTCAGAAAGGCTGGTTAAAAATCACGAGAAAAACATCCAAGAGATATGGGATAACATAAAAAAACCAAACCTACGAGTTATCGGGATAGAAGAAGGTACAGAGATTCAAACCAAGGGAATGAGCAACCTGCTGAATGAAATAATTACAGAAAACTTTCCAGAAATAAAAAAGGAAACGGATATACAAATTGTAGATGCATACAGGACATCGAGCACACAAAATCACAGTAGACCAATGCCAAGACACATTGTTATGAAGATATCCAATATACAGAACAAAGAGAAAATATTAAAAGCTACAAGAAAAAGGAGGCAGATTACATTCAGGGGTAAACCAATAAGGTTAACAACGGATTTTTCATCACAGACGCTGAAAGCGAGAAGATCCTGGAACAATGTATTTCAAACACTGAAAGACAATGGATGCCAACCAAGAATTCTGTATCCAGCAAAATTAAGCTTCAGGTACGACAATGAAATAAAAATCTTTCATGATAAACAAAAGCTAAAAGAATTTGCAGCCAGAAAACCAGCATTGCAAAGCATCTTGAGCAAAACACTACACGAGGAAGAAATGAAAAACAATAACCAAAACCATCAGTGGGAAGTGCCTCTATAAAAACAGAGGGCGGGGGGAAAGCTAATCATGGAGAAACAAAATAAATTAAATTAAAAAAAAGAAGATAAATAATCAAACATGGCTGGAAGTACAAACCATATATCAATAGTAACTCTAAACGTTAATGACGTTAATGGCTTAAACTCTCCAATAAAGCGACATAGGCTGGTAACATGGATTAAAAAAACAAATCCAACAATATGCTGCCTCCAGGAGACACATCTGATTGCAAAAGACATACACAGGCTGAAGGTGAAAGGTTGGGAAAAAATACACCACGCACACGGTCCTCGTAAGCAAGCAGGGGTGGCCATCCTCATATCGAATAAAATCGACTTCAAGACTAAGTTAATCAAAAGGGATAAGGAAGGACATTATATACTGTTAAAAGGAACCATTCACCAGCAAGACATAACAATTATCAATATTTATGCACCAAATAATGGTGCTGCGACGTTCATAAAACAAATTCTCCTCAAGTTCAAGAATCAAATAGACAAAAACACAATAATTATGGGTGACTTCAACACACCTCTCTCACCATTTGACAGATCCTCCAAACAAAAGTTGAATAAAGAAACTATAGAACTCAATATCACAATCAACAACTTAGACTTAACGGACATATATAGAATATATCAACCATCATCAAGTGGATATACTTTTTTCTCAGCAGCACATGGATCCTTCTCAAAAACAGATCATATATTATGCCATAGGGCAACCCTCAGTAAATATACAGGGGTGGAGATAATCCCATGTATTTTATCTGATCATAATGGAATGAAACTGGAAATCAATGATAAAAGAAGAAAGGAAAAATCCTACATCACATGGAAAATGAACAATATGTTACTGAATGATCAATGGGTTACAGAAGACATAAAGGAGGAAATCAAAAAATTCTCAGAGATAAATGAAAATACAGACACAACATTTCGGAATCTATGGGACACAATGAAAGCAGTTTTAAGAGGGAAATTCATCGCCTGGAGTTCATTCCTCAAAAAAAGGAAAAACCAACAAATAAATGAGCTCACACTTCATCTCAAAGCCCTAGAAAAGGAAGAGCAAAACAACAGCAAATGTAGCAGAAGGCAAGAAATAATTAAAATCAGAGCGGAAATCAACGAAATTGAAACAAAAGAAACTTTTGAAAAAATTAACAAAACTAAAAGTTGGTTCTTTGAAAAAATAAATAAGATCGACAGACCCTTAGCCATGCTAACGAAGAGAAGAAGAGAGAGAACTCAAATTACTAACATACGGGATGAAAAAGGCAATATCACAACAGACGCTACAGAAATACAGAAGACAATTAGAGATTATTTTGAAAACCTATATTCCAATAAAATAGAAGATAGTGAAGACATCGATAAATTCCTTAAGTCATATGATTTGCCCAGACTGAGTCAGGAGAAGACTCACAACTTAAACAGACCAATATCAATAGATGAAATAGAAGAAGCAATCAAAAGACTTCCAACCAAGAAAAGCCCAGGACTGGATGGGTATACAGCGGAGTTTTACAAAACCTTTAAGGAAGAATTAATACCAATACTTTTCAAGCTATTTCAGGAAATAGAAAAAGAGGGAGCTCTGCCAAATTCATTCTATGAGGCCAACATCACCCTGATTCCGAAACCAGACAAAGACACCTCAAAGAAAGAAAACTACAGACCAATATCTCTGATGAACCTAGATGCAAAAATCCTCAATAAAATTCTGGCGAATCGGATACAAAGGCACATCAAAAAAAATTGTGCACCATGATCAAGTAGAATTCATCCCTGGGATGCAAGGATGGTTCAATATACGGAAATCAATAAATGTTATTCACCACATCAATAGACTTAAAGGTAAGAACCATATGATCATCTCAATAGACGCAGAAAAAGCATTCGACAAAGTACAGCATCCCTTTATGTTCAAAACATTAGAAAAACTAGGGATAACAGGAACTTACCTCAACATTGTAAAAGCTATCTATGCGAAGCCTCAGGCTAGCATCATTCTCAAAGGAGAAAATTTGAAGGCATTCCCCCTAAAATCTGGAACAAGACAGGGATGCCCTCTATCACCACTTCTATTCAATATAGTTCTCGAAACACTGGCTAGAGCAATTAGACGAAAGAAATTAAAGGAATAATAATACGAAAGGAAGAACTTAAATTATCACTATTTGCGGATGATATGATTCTATGCCTAGAAGACCCAAAAGGGTCTACAAAAGAACTACTAGAACTAATAAATGAATTCAGCAAAGTGGCAGGATATAAAATCAACATGCATAAATCAAAGGCATTTCTGTATATCAGCGACAAAACTTCGGAAACGGAAATGAGGAAAAACACTCCATTCACAATATCCTCCAAAAAAATAAAATACTTGGGAATCAACCTAACAAAAGAGGTGAAAGATTTATACAATGAAAACTACAAAACCCTAAAAAGAGAAGTAGAAGAAGATCTTAGAAGATGGAAAAATGTACCCTGTTCATGGATAGGCAGAACTAACATCATCAAAATGGCGATATTACCAAAAGTTCTCTATAGGTTTAATGCAATGCCAATCAAAATCCCAACGGCATTTCTTGTAGAAATAGAGAAAGCAATCATGAAATTCATATGGAAAAATAAAAGACCCAGAATAGCAAAAGCAATTCTAAGCAGGAAGTGTGAATCAGGTGGTATAGCGATACTGGATTTAAAACTATATTACAGAGCAATAGTAACAAAAACAGCATGGTACTGGTACCAAAACAGGAGGGTGGACCAATGGTACAGAATAGAGGACACAGAGACCAATCCACAAAGCTACAACTATCTTATATTTGATAAAGGAGCTAAAAGCATGCAATGGAGGAAGGATAGCATCTTCAACAAATGGTGTTGGGAAAACTGGAAATCCATATGCAAAAAAATGAAACTGAATCCCCTCCTCTCGCCATGCACAAAAGTTAACTCAAAGTGGATCAAGGAGCTAGATATCAAATCAGAGACTCTGCATCTGATAGAAGAAAAAGTTGGCTCCGATCTACATATTGTGGGGTCGGGCTCCAAATTCCTTAATAGGACACCCATAGCACAAAAGTTAATAACAAGAATCAACAAATGGGACTTACTGAAACTGAAAAGTTTTCTCTCAGCAAGAGAAACAATAAGAGAGGTAAATAGGGAGCCTACATCATGGGAACAAATTTTTACTCCTCACACTTCAGATAGAGCCCTAATATCCAGAGTATACAAAGAACTAAAAAAATTAAACAATAAGAAAACAAATAACCCAATCAACAAATGGGCCAAAGACCTGAACAGACACTTCTCAGAGGAGGACATACAATCAATCAACAAGCACATGAAAAAATGCTCACCATCACTAGCAGTCAGAGAAATGCAAATCAAAACCATCCTAAGATACCATCTCACTCCAGTAAGATTGGCAGCCATTATGAAGTCAAACAACAACAAGTGCTGGAGAGGATGTGGGGAAAAGGGTAGTCTTGTACATTGCTGGTTGGACTGCAAACTGGTGCGGCCAATTTGGCAAGCAGTATGGAGATTCTTGGGAAAGCTGGGAATGGAACCACCATTTGACCCAGCTATTGCCCTTCTCGGACTATTCCCTGAAGACCTTAAAAGAGCGTACTACAGGGATACTGCTACATTAATGTTCATAGCAGCACAATTCACAATTGCTAGACTGTGGAACCAACCCAGATGCCCTTCAATAGATGAATGGATAAAAAAAAATGTGACATTTATACACAATGGAGTATTATACAGCACTAAAAAATGACAAAATCATGGAATTTGCAGGGAAATGGATGGCACTAGAGCAGATTATGCTTAGTGAAGCTAGCCAATCCCTAAAAAACAAATACCAAATGTCTTCTTTGATATAATGAGAGCAACTAAGAACAAACCAGGGAGGAAGAGCAGGAAGAAAAGATTAACATTAAACAGATACATGAGGTGGGAGGGAAAGGGAGAGAAAAGGGAAATTGCATGGTAATGGAGGGAGACCCTCACTGTTATACAAAATTACATATAAGAGGTTGTGAGGGGAATGGGAAAATAAACAAGGAGAGAAATGAATTACAGTAGATGGGGTAGAGAGAGATGATGGGAGGGGAGGGGAGGGGGGATAGTAGAGGATAGGAAAGGTAGCAGAATACAACAGTTACTAATAGGGCATTATGTAAAAATGTGGATGTGTAACCGATGTGATTCTGCAATCTGTATTTGGGGTAAAATTGGGAGTTCATAACCGTCACAAATCCTTAATCATCTCAGAATTCAAATTATAATATGGATTAAACATCACTAAAGAATCATCTTCACCCTTTCCAAAAATAAATTTTTGCTGTTAATCTTTAAATTTTTTAGTTCATTTTAATATATATGGTCCTGGTAAGTTCTGATTGAAGTTTACTTAAATGCTCAAAAATTCCACTTAAATTTCACTTAAGAAACTTTGTTTTTGAGCCAATAACTTGATGTTCACTTAACCTGTTGTTGTTTATCAGTGCCTAATATAACACGGGTCTAAACAGTACAGAGTGAAATAAAAAGTTGAGAAGTTTTCTACTATGGAGTAACAATCCTAAATTTAAATCCTTCACCTAGAATTAAAGATCAGAAAGAGATAAGGTAAAACCCTACTTTCCAAAGTGTTTAATTTCCAACAAGTTCATGAGGAGGCAGCTTTGTAGAGTTTCAGGACAAAGCAAAGAGGTGAAGCACATGGGCTGTAACAGACATACCAATTGGGACCAAAGCATTTATAGAGCTGAATCCACAGGATGCACTTATAAAACCTCTCTCACAGGCATGAGTTGAAGAGTAAATGAGAACATAGTGTGTAGTTCTCACCTGATGGCTGGTTCAGAGAAAGTGGCCAACAAATAGAGCCTGCTGCCACTTTGTTCATATTTGCTTTCTGTTTTGTTTAGGATCATTTTCCTTATTACCCTTTAGAAGGGGTTTGGATTTGTTCCCATTCCTCTCATCCCAGAGCACATATTCAGGAGACTCTTTTCCTTGAGCTGTTTTTTCTATATGTCTGTTCAGGGAACAAATACTCAAGGTGGTAAAAATAAAATTTTAAAAAAGGAAGAATTTTAGGAAAATTAATGGTTAAATAGATCCTAAGGATTATATTAATCACCTCATAAGGTCTCTTGTCATCAAGAAAAGAGCAAGTAGATATAATTCCTCAGATTGCTATCAGAAACTAGTGACTGCATTTGTGTCTTGCGCTAGAAATGGAAATCTTCTTTGTCCTTCTTATTCATCTCCAAATCTGAGAGAGAAATCAGGCCTGTGTTAGTCAATCTTTCTTCATAAAAGACTAATATAAAATTTTAAATCCCTTTTAGCATCTGCTGAAGTGAGAATCCATGCTGTACCCCAGCTGTGTCTACTGTTGAAGAAGACATCAACAATACCAAGTGTTCTTCTCCCTTTGACCATTCCTCCTGTGTGTGTGTGTGTGTGTGTGTGTGTTAGAAGGCTTTTTCATCACTTTGACAACATACCTGAGAAAATTAAATGAGTACATATTTATTTTGGTTCAATTTCAGGCTCCATTGCTATGGCCTGAAGTGAGGCAGAATACCATGGCAGAGAGCCTGGCTTCAAAACAGAGCTGCTCATCTCATGGAGATCAGGGAAATGGTGGGGGGAAGAAAGGACTGAAGAATATGATGTACCCTTCCAGGGAATCAACTCCAATGACCTCCCCTCCAACTAGGCCCTACTGCCCACAGTTTTTACCAACTCCCAACAGTCCTGTCCGATCATGAACCCATCAGTGGATTGATCCACAGATGAGGTTAGAGCTCAGGATTCAATTCGCCTTTCTGTAGAGTCCATTCTGAATGCTGTTACATTGGGGTCCAAGCTTTCAACAGAATGTTCCTGCATACTAGGGGGATACAGAGGGAAAATCCTGCTTCATTCTCGAGCACATGTGACAAAAAGCACCCAAGAATCATACATGTATCCTTATAGATATATTCAGTGCCTTAAAGGTATAAGGCCTTGTGGTAGATGTTGTGAAAAACATAAAGCTGTGTTATATACTTTTCCTGCTATGAAGTCTGAAATTGAATATAGTCAAGCAATAGAGAAGATGTTATATAGAGTGATCCTTGAATTATAATTTAAGTCAATCATTGATGACTGTGGTGGTAAGGTTCTCATATGGGGGAAAAGACTAAGTAAGAAAGAATAAGCCAGAAGTAGAGAGCCCTTAATTATGTGACTTTGTTAAAACACAGGTTGAAGATTTAAGTCATGAAAGCTTTTTGAGTGTATAAACAGAGGGTGATAAATTCTATGCAAGATATTAAGTTTGTACTTAGCAGATTTGTATTTTTAAGAATTGGCATAATCAATGAAATGTTCCACACACATTTGTAGGAAGATTAATGTAATACTCTAGTGACAGTACAATAGTAGAAGGATTGATTTGGACTAAGAAGTTGTTCAGTGAATGATATATTACACATAAATTTGAACTCTCATTGTTATCAAGAAGCAAGGTGAAAATAAGAATTTCAAAGAATCCATAAATGATCAGCCAGCTGTGAAAATAGATGCTTTCACATCTGGTAACTTTTATAAGTATGACAAAAAATTAAAGGTAGTTCTGATGTCTATATAATGATCAAAATAAATAACCAATATCATAAAGAAATTTAAGTCTTGCCTATGTGGAAGCGATTGTTAAAGTCATGATGATATCACTGAGAAAAGAAGGCAAAGGCAAGAAAGGGTAGCTTGAGTTTTTCAATTGCTTATTATATGTCAGACATTGGGTTTGTTGTTTCCTAGACAGTATTTCATTTATTTAGTATAAAAATTCTTAGGGAATGTCTAGGAGAGGAACTGGGAAAAAAAAAAGAGAGAGAGAAGGCATTGGAGAACAAAGAGTGAGAGGAGAAATGGATAAAGAAAAACCATGACATTGTTTTGTGATCTAAAGCAAAAGGAAAGAGGAGAGGGGCAAAGGTTGGTGTATGTGGTCAGATGCTACATGAGGGGCACATTGAGGATGAAACCTGAGGAAGTTGGTTATTAATGATCTTTGTGGTTCATGGGAAGTGAACCTGAGATTTCAAGGTAGTCAGGATTAGTTGCTCAATTGTGCCTTTTCCTTATATCCCCTTCACGCTACAGAACAAGACCTACTTCCCCTCATACTTTATCTCTTGTAACTTTCTCCTTGTGGTCTTCTGTCTCATTTCCTTCCATGTTTCTCTCTCTGAAAACGATGACCCTTGGATCCTGGATCCTCATTAAGCAAATATTTATAAAATCCATTCATATACTGAATGCTGAAAATGGAACAATGAATTATTTTCCTTTCTATTAGTTCTGAATATTTTCTTTATGTCAGAGACTCTTCCCTTTTATATCTGTATAAATTGGTAATTTTGAAAAACAAAATATATGTCATTGAAATTCAATGTGTGGAAAATCACTACGTTGAAGACAACTGCTAATTCTTACCTTGAGAGTTTTTGTTCATGTACATTAAGATAATCAGTAATTGAGATATGGTTGGGTTATCTCCTGTTATGCATTGATTTCATGGGTTTATCATTGAACTTTTTCTTAGGCAGATATATTTTATACTGATGAATTAAATTTGCTTGGATTTTTCTTTCTAAATTTTTATAATCTAGTGGGTTCTAGGTTTTTATGTAATTTCTTTATTGCTTCTGTTGCAAAACTACTTATTTAAAAATGGGCTAAATAAAAATAATGTTGTAATAAGAGTGGAATGAGTCTTTTGTTTTTATGAAAATCTTTCCAAGTTGTTCTCTTCGTTTTTATTTCAATATCCAGCCACAGAAACTAAACAAACAACACCCCTCTAGGGAAGATAGGAATGTAACACACACAATGCTAATGTCCCTGTGATACACATTTAGATTATTAAGCAGGTGAAGAAAGGTCTTAATGGGAAAGGTTCATTTTTCCCATTTCTGTCTTGCACAGTAAGGCAATGATAGCTCTTTGTGTGGTTTTAATTGTGTGATATACCTACTATTTTATAGTTCCAGTGGATTAGTCACTGATTTAATCAGTCATCCAGATGTTTGGTCAAACATCCAGATAGTTTTGTCAACTTTATGTGAAATAATTTAATGCCCCAAAGTGACTAGAATTGTTATTGTAATGTATAGCAGAATTGGACCGTGGAAAGTATTAAATAGAACCCATCCATACATCCTTAACAAAGAAATAGAAACTGACACACACCCATCAGTTCTTATGGCCATGCTTACTTACAATGATAATTTAAACTCAATAAAATGTGTTTGGTGCACAGAATCTAAAGCTTTAGTATAAGGTGATAGTTTGAATATTTCTTCAGAAGCTGAGAGGTGACAGGCTGCTTCATGCTTTCAGTATTAGATACTAGGGATCACAGAGCCCAGGACAACAATAAGATAGTTAACTGGGGTACCACACAGTGGGGTATGTAGAGCAAAAACTTGGGAAACCCTGCAGAATAAAATGCATAAACTGAACATCTCTCTCTCAGAAACCTAACAAGGAATCACTAATAAGTAAGGAGGGATAGAGAAGAGCTGTGTAATGCATTTAAGAAGCCTGACTTAGTAGCTATACCAACAAGTTGTACCATGTACACAAAACTACATATCATGTTCAAACACACAGCTACAGCCATGAAAATTTACCATGCCCTAGATCACAATGAAAACGTTAGCAAATTCCGTACACAGGCTGCGATTCCTTGTGCATCAAAAATTAGAAGAAATTTCACTCCTCAAAAACAAAATTTCATATAAAATGAAAATACAGCCATAGAAACAATTCCAAATAATTGTTAGATTAAAGCAAAAATCAAGATGGAATTAAATTAAAATACTATAATAGTCAACTGGTGGGTATGGCTGAAGCAAAAGGAATTAAGATATATGTATTTGAAAGAAGATTGAAACCAAATGGCATGTGCTTTTAACATAAAAACAAAAGAAAATAGTTGGATACTGGCACACAGCTGTAATCCCAATTGCTAGGAAGGCTGAGACAGGAGGATAGCAAGTTTGTGGCTAACCTCAGCAATTTGTGAGAATCTGTTTCAAAATATAATGAAAAGGACTAAGGATGTAGCTCAGTTTTGGATTCAATCCTCAATACCTCAAACACCAACAAGAAAACCTGGAATAGAGAATAGAGGAAATATGTATGAAAGAGTTATTATAAAGTTTAAACAATAAATGAACCCCAGGAAAAAGCATCAGGGGACTAGCGAATAAAAACAAAACCTGTACTTAAAAGATTAATAAGATAATTTAGCAAGTATGATCAAAATAAAAAGGTTCGAATAATTGCCAGAAATGAAATGGGAAACATCAACAATGAGGAGGAGTTGAAAGAATCACAGGAAGCTCAGCTTCAGAGCAATGCATTGCTTTAGTAAATCTAGATTAACTGAATTGTTAATTTAAAAAAATCAGTTATGAATGTATATGCTTTCCTGATGCCTACACTACTAGCTCACAAAAGGGTTTAAAGTTAATAATAATTGAAATATATCCCTAAGGAGAATTTTTAAAAGGAGAAAAAAGTAATTCAGGTGTTCCTGGTGCATAAAGAAAATGGCCACGATAATTGTTTCCTCCTTAGGCATGTTAGTGAGCTGTCATGCTCTGTGCCATGGACAGAGAAGGCAGTGGCTGGCATCCCTGCCAAGGCAGAGGCAGAAGAAGGAGTAGTTGTTTATGGGGAAAAAGGTACTCGATGGGGAAAAACAAGTAACTTAATGTTATTTACTGGTATTTGTCACCATTGATACCTCTAAAACCCAGACGGTCATTTGGCCCTTTCTGTTCAGGCTTGAATTTCTAGATCTATGCTATGAGAATTTTTGATTCAAAAAATTCTCATAGCTTAGATCTGTCAGATCTGCATGAGTAAAAAGAAAGCAAGAGCAACTTCTAGTTGTTCTCTTTCCCACTAGGTGCCTAGAATTTAAAAACAATTCTAATGATAACTTACATAATTTTTGAGACTATACACACTTTCTAAAAATATTAATGTTCCTGGACCAGACTACACTTACAGCTAATATTAATTCTTCCAAAAATATCATACAGCCTCCAAATCTATATCAATAATCATTTATAATTAAGAGTGAGAAAAGAGTAAAAGACATCAGCTTCCACAGATGCAGTGGTGCATGCCTGTAATCCCAGTGGCTGAGGCAGAAGGATCACAGGTTCAAAGCCAGATTCAGCAAAAGCGAGGTGCTAAGCAACAGTCTTAGTAGTTTTCAGAGAAATAACACCCATAGTGAGATCCTGTCTCTAAATAAAATAGAAAACAGGGCTGGGATGTGGCTCAGTGGTGGAGATTTCTTGACTTCAATCCCTGATACCCCTGCCCCCAAAAAGACATCCTCTCTCTTTCCTGTTATGTAAATACTTTACTATAGTGATGTAAATGTTATCTGTTGTTGTTTAAACATTATAAAGTACACATAAATTTTTGCTTCTATCTCAGAGCTGAGAGTGTTAATCTGTAATCCAAATAGAGAGGTGGACAAAAGACAGCTGAAGGGCACTTGCAGTTGCTGGCCCAGGTGGCTCTAGAGAAAGGTGAATTGGATCATGAGCTTTAACCTCATCAGTGGATCAATCCACATTGATGGGCTCATAATTTGACAGGATTATTGGTAGTTGGTAAAAACTGTAGGCAGTAGAGCTTAGTTGGAGGGTAGGTTATTGGAGTTGATTCCCTACAAGGGTACATTTTACTCCTCAGTTCTTTCTTCTATTCACCATTTCTCTGATCTCCGTGAGATGGGCAGCTCTGTTTTGAAGCCAGTCTCCCAGACTTGTTGATGTCCATCTTCTCCTGGTGTCTTTAAATGGTCTTTCCCTTATTCCCATCTATGTCCAAATTTCGCCTTATAATGATTCCAATCCATCAAATTAGGACTCATCCTAGTCACCTTGTTTTAATTTAATCCTCTCTTTAAAATATTCTCTCCAAATACAGATACCTTCTGAGGCACTAGGTATTAGAACACCAACATATTAATTTGGGGGAGGGGACTCTTCAGCCTATCCCAGGAGAATTTTTCTGATTACAAAATCATAAAAGGAAAATGAAAAAAAATGTAGTATAAAGGTAACTGAAAAAACCATTGTGTGCATTGTGTGGGGCTGGCACTGTAGATCAGTGGTAGAAAGCTTGCCTACCATATGTGGGGCACTGGGTTTGATCCTCAGTACTATATATACATAAACAAAATAAAGGAATAAAAAAATTCCAACAACATTTAAAAAAAATTGGGTGAGGAATAAAAAGAAAGATGATATAGCTGGCTTTGGTGGCAAGCAGGTAATCCTATCTACTCAGGGGACTGATGCAGGAAGATAACAAGTTCAAGGCCAGTTCATCAACTTGGCAAGACTGTCTCAAACAGACAAATGAAAGATTTGAAAGTACTGAAAATGCTGTTGTCATAAGCTTGACTGAATACTATTCAAACCATTGAAAATTTCTAACCCCACACTGCAACTCCATAATAGTTTTTTTTTTTTTCCATAGTTTGTGACATTACCCAAATGAACTGTGTTAAAAACCTTTAGAATTTCCCGTGTATCCTCAGGACTCAGCACTAACTAGCTCCTGCCCTCATAATCATCACCATCCTTGTCACTCTATTGGTGCCAGTATACACTGTGTACATCTAGAATGTGCTAAACCAGTGCTAAATTCAATGGGAAAATAAAAGCAAGACAGGATTCTTTACCTCTTCACTTCTAGCTTAAAAGCCTGGACAATACTAGTAAGTACTAAATGAAATATAGATAATATGGAAATAAATTTTTTTTTGAAAATAAATAAAAGTAAAAACATGTAGTAAGGTATTTTAGAGGCTCACAAGTAAAACAAAAGGGAGCTAATTTTAAACCACTAGAGAATTCCCATTTGGTAGTGTTTGTAAAATGCTTTGAAGATGCAGAGTGATGCATGTGCATTTTTAAAAACTTGGCAAAGAGGGAAAAGTCATGCATGCATAAAATCAGATGGAGCATGGAAAACACAAAAAATGAAAAATAAATCAGTAAGAATATAGTTTTTCAGAAACAGTTGATATTATTGTTGTCACTTATAATGACCAAAGCTTCAACTTTAGAAAAAGACAATAAAAATTTTAAAGTGTCCAACTTGGGATTGTATTTTGAAAGAAAGATATTTTAATTAGAAGGATAGTAATAGTTTAATTCTTATACTTTCTCCTCTAAAGTAAGAATGGGTGTGTTTGTAAACGTGGGCAGAACAGAACAGCTCTGCTTGACCCAAAATTCCTCATCTTTCTGAGTGTGGGAAACTGGTACTTTGGTGTGGCTTAAGGCAATATAGGAGCTTCTTAATATGATGCTGTTTCTGTTGTGCTGGTATATTTCAATTTTGCTACCTCATGGAACTTTGTTACACAAAACCTACCTTTCTTTGCACAATGGTCCCTCTGGTACTGTTGTTCTCTCATTTTATCATATTGCAATTTTTTGAAGGAATTCCAAAGTGCCTATTTTAGAAGGATATTGGCATGGTTTAAAGAACTCTGAATTAAAGCCTGGCTGGCATTAGTGTTCTGCTTAGCTAGGCATTCAGTGTAGGATAATAGGTAAGTGATTCAGTTTCCTTAATCTCCTACTTTCCTATTTGGACGATGAGGGAGATAATATCCATTCTTGCTATATAAAGTAGTTGTAATGAGGGTTGGATGAAAAAAGAGACATGAAGTGTGTCTTAAATGATGTGTGACTGACCTTATTTGTTTAATCAAACTCATAATTAATTTTCCTCAGATCACCAGCTCCCACTCTTCAGATCACGTCAATGATGAGAGATGCTTATTCTCTGCATATGTGGCTCAGAGAAATTGGAGCAAACTGCTTCTATTGTTGGGAATTTTAATTGTATATGAGAAGACAACCAAAATTGAGAGTTAGAGAAACACTGAAGGATATCTAATTAAGTTTCCTTGTGAATTTTTCCACAGGAGACTGAAGACCTGCCATGGTTCATAACTTGCTTAAGATCAGTATACTCTGGTATTTAACCCAATATTTACTGTGCTGTATGTGGGAGGCTACTGGAACAAATTGCTATGTTGCATTTGTCTACAGTTCAGGGCCCTTTATCATCATTTTAGACCAGAGTTCACAAACTGTGACCCATGGGCGAAATCTGATCTGCCACCTGTTTTTATAAACACTTTTTCTTTTGGAACACAGCCACACCCACTTGTTCAGTTATTATCTTTCACACCACAAAGGCAGAATTGCCACCATATGTGGCAATGTATGGTCATTATATGTGACTCTATGACCCACAGAGCCTAAAATACTATCCAGCTCTATAAAGAAGAGGTTTGCTGGCCTCTGTTTTAGAATAATGTTCTTAAAGTAATTCTTTGCAATATCTTTAAAAAGTGACAGCTTTAGGAAAAAATTCAAATAATTTAAATGTATACAAAGTAAAATGTGAAAGAGAAAACTTCTCATTTATTTTAATTGTCTGGAGCCTAGCAGAATTGCTTGGCACAGAGTAAGTGGCCATCAATAAATTTTTGTGGAGGGAAGGAAGGAAGGAAGGAAGGATCAAGTCAGGGAGGTTGGAAGGGAGAGGCAGGAACAAGAAGGCAAGGTGACATGTAGAAAGGTCAAGTGGCAGAATTCAAAGAAGTACAGTCATGAAGACGAGAAAGGCAGTGATTTTTCAGAACTTTGCTGTTTTCTAAAATATGATGACCATTTCTGTCTCACTCTGTGAACACTGCAAATAAGATAAAAGATTTTATCTTCAATTGTTACTTTTTTCGTTCATTCTAATCTTGAAGACATGCAATCTAATAAGAGGACTTGTTGGAGATGGGTCGTTCTGGGCTACAAACTGTACATAAAATAAATACCGTCTATACTAACTTTCTTGGCAGAAATAAAATATTTTATTTCCTTGCTTGTAGAGCAAGAATAAAATGAGCCACATGATTTTTTTTCTTAAAATATTTCTTCTGGGACAAAAAATAAAACAAAACAAAAATATCACATTAAAAATAGACACTTCATAAGAAGCAGAACAAAGAAATGAATACTTCTGTAATACTCTCAAGTGCTTATTTTCAAAACTATTGTACCCTGGGATGAGCAGGGACTTACCTACATCGACTTCTCCGATTGCTCTCAAGTCAGTGACTCTGAAGTGCAGGCTCCTATCACATTAATTGTAAAGAAGTAAGACAATGCTAGCTTTTGAATTTTCCAGAGATCTGTGTCGTGAGAAAGTAACCATAGGAAGTTTACCTGTTTCCTTATTATATCCTTCTCATTTCTTCTCATTACTTTTGCACACTAAAGTACTATAATTTAGAATTTTCATCTTTATTTTAAGAATTTATTTAGTCCACTATAGGTTCTTGGGTGGTGAATGGCTCAAAGACTTCCCATGGGTAGCAGATCTTAGTATTGTAATCTTATTACTCAAGAATGAAGACCTGTGGAATGGGGTGTGTATGTGTGTGTGTGTGTGTGTGTGTGTGTGTGTGTGTGTAACTTTCATCTTCACTGCGGTTTGTCTCCACCACATAACAATGTGATACAGAGTGAAGCTGGCTCATGTCTGTGTATGTGATATTAAGTTGGAACTGCTTTTTGGCTGTCATCATGGACCATGTCACCACTTTGTCACCTGACTCCTAGATTTTGTCAACTGTAGCTGGGTGTCTGAGATCACTTCCATCCCTGTGGAATGTGCTTGCAGTGTTTGCATGAAGTCCAGTCCGCTCAGACTCCCACACAGAGATCACTGCTGATGGAGCTGGTTTACTTGTATCCTCTACATTGGTGAGATTAATATAAAGCCCTTCAATGAGGAGGAGGAGCAAGAGGACTCCAAGAATGTCAAGGAAGGAAGCACCCCCTCCAGCCATTTGATCGTAAGCTTGCTTTGATAAAATAAAATAAGTAATGACCATTTACCTACAGCTTTTTATCTCACCCAAAGTTGTAATTGAGCGTTTCTCATCCAGTTTGTCTTTCTTTCACTGAAATAAGGAGGGAAAAAAAGAAGAAAGTTTCACAGAACCCTAGCAATCAGTCTCCCAGCATCTGTTTACACTTCGTAGAATGACTGAGTATGTGTGAAAAGAAAATGGCAGAAAGCAATGGCCCCATTCCTAAACTCCTGAGGACATTCAGTTTCTTTCCTCTCACATTCCCTGGCTCATCAACCGCTCTTCCCCAAAGAAGTTTCACCCTGTATGTGCACAAATGTGCTATTTGGTGCTTAGGTTAACTTTAATACTTGAATATTTTAGCCCTTGGTTCTTCAGTAGCTTTCAAGATTCCCTCTGCACTTAGGTGACTGTGGTAGATGCAGCATAAACAACAGGATTCATTGGCATCTACTTTCACAGGTTTTTCTTATTTTCTCTAAAGTAATAGCTCTCAAAAATTGGAAACTATTCTTTAAGTTTTGTTAAAACTCTGAAGGTGTATCACAAAACATTATTGAACAAAGAAATACAAAGAGAAGATGATGGGGAAGAAAGGACTCAAAATTCTGATGGAGAACCAATAAGATAGACTGGGAATAATCATCTTGATGTCTTATATATTTGCCTTTTGTATTTATGAGAAAATCACAATAAGCATGCTAGCCCATAACATCACTCTTGTAAGCTTCTTGTTCAGTTCCTGTTTAACTACATTAAAACCTGTCTGTAAGAGCCCCACTGGGAGAGGCAAAACATTCTCTTTGCTGGCAGGTGGTCTTTTTGTAAACACTTTCCAATTGAAAGCACATGTTTCTGGGTGTGAGGAGGCTCCTAGTAAGTTCCAGGGGAGCCCATGCCAGGGAATGATTGAATTACATAGGCAAATGCAAGATAATCATGCTTAGCTCTCCCTTCCAAAATATACATGGAGGTTTTTAGTGTCACAAAGCAGCTGTCTATCCTGCTCATCTCCACATCTAAACTGAAAGTCTTTCTTAGCAGTCCTACAATGTGATTCAACATGGACAACCTTTCTTATCAGTGTTAACCTAAGACCCCCATGTTTCGTTCCCCTTCTCTAGGTCTTTTCTACCAAGAAGAAGTAGGCTACTAAGAACATAGGCTTGATCTTCTTAGGAATAAGTTCTCCCCATCAAAACCTCATATTTCTTCACAGTTGATTAAAGAGAGAAGAGTTGCCAAAGTAAATGTCTTTCCAATGAAAAACCAAAAGAAAAATGATTTTCTTAATGTAGGAAGAGTAATATGTAAACGATCATTGAAAAACAAATAGATAAAAATGTGCGAAAAATACTCTGTGTGGCTAATACTCTGATAAGTTTCTATTACATTGCTTGGAAAGAAGAGTGAGTTTGTTTCGTGGTAGAACTCAATTAAATTTTGGAAGTACAAAAACCATGAAGACATTTCCCTAATATCCCAAACATTAAAAATAATCGAAGCTGGACTCAGTGGTGCACACCTGCAATCCCAACTCAGGAAGTGGAGACTGGAGGATTGCGAGTTCAAAACCAGCTTCAGCAACTTAGTGAGGCTCTAAGCAACTTAGGGAGACACTTTCTCAAAATAAAAAATAAAAAGGGCTGGGAATATGACTCAGTGGTTAAGTGCTCCTGGGTTCCATCCCTAGTACCAAAAATAAAAAAAAATTTAAAAAAAATGATGATTTCACACAGGCTGTGAATAATTGCCTAAAAATGGGGAAATTTATTGTACTCCAAACCCCAAAATGTTTGATAAATGAACTATACCTCACAAATACCAGTGAAAAAAGGTCAGATTGATCGTGTTTTAAGCAACTTGTCATTTAATTAAGATTTTCTGCATCAACACTCACTTTCTTCTCAAAACACTAATGATCTATGATGTAGTTTTGCTTGAAACTGCAAAGGTTTTACACTGGCTTAAAGTGGTATCATACTTTTGTTCTCACTCAATAACTGTGTTTTGAACATTTACTACAGAAAGGGAATATAAAGGGGAAAGCCACAATGCTTAGATTGGAAAATATGGAAAATGAAGCAAGTTCCTCTTTTCTTCTTAAAAGAAACGGCTTGTGTTATACTTGTATTCTGTCACTTTATGTATGAAGTAGTTTATGAAAATGGAGCAGTAAACATGCACATTAGCAATCCCAGAAGCTGCTTGAGTAACCCCCAAAAAAGAAGTAAAGAAAATATTAGATCATCCTACAGTTAATACAAACTAGTTTGAAACTGTGGGAAACATGCTAATTCCAACCAAAAAAAAAATCATAATCATACTTTGTTTTTATATAGTGCTTTTCAGACATGACTTCATTATTTATCAGGACATTCTTCTGAGCATAGGTAGCAAGGGTTTCCTCCAGTTTATAGAGGCATAAACGTGGGCACAGAAAGATTAATTGATTTCTGCTGGGCAGAGAAAATTCATGCTAAAAGAGGAGAGAGACCAACTTTCACAAAGGACTGCAAAGCTTGCTATTTCTCCAAAATATGGAACCCATGTAATCATTCACCTCTGCCACATGTTCTTAGTCTTTTCCACAACACTGATACTAACCATTTTCATAGTACTGATTTTAAATGTTTGGATTTTGTCTATTCATTGCTTTATACTAATAACCAGACCCACATAAACTGTAGTCTTTGATTGGTTGAATGGCATGTCACTGACACATAACAAAGAAAAGATAAAAATCTGTCAATGGTCAAGTTTTAATTCAAGAAAGCACAAAGGGTTCAGCTTAGAATTGTCCTTACTTACTCCCAGCAAGTATTATTTAATGCCAGAAAGAAACATAATGAGAGAAATTTCAGAAGCCTATGGTTTCAAAGAAATTGGTAACATAATTATACTACCTTTATGAAAAAAACATCTTTAGGAGATTGTTTTACTTATGAAATTTTCCTTATTGAAAATATTTTCTCTGCTGCCACCAATTTTTCCAATTTCCACCACTCAGTAACTCATTCATTGAATTAATATTCATCAGGTACTTATATTATACCTGAAAACTTCACTTGATGTTGAGGATCTGGTGATAAGATAGGCATAATCCTTATTTCCAAGAAATTTATAAACTGTAATCATGAACGCTAATTCCCACAGTGACCAAACAAAATATCATAAAGGAGGAAGCTTGGGCTGGGGATGTGGCTCAAGCAGTAGCGCGGTCGCCTGGCATGCGTTCCGCCCAGGTTCGACCCTCAGCACCACATACAAACAAAGATGTTGTGTCCGCCGAAAACTAAAAAATAATATTAAAAAAAATTCTCTCTCTCTCTCTTTAAAAAAAAAAGGAGGAAGCTTGTTCTATCAGGGAGACAACAGAAAAAGGAGATAATTCCCTTGTAAGGGGGTTGTTCCATGAAAGGGTAGGCCCCAGTGCAGACAGATTATGGATTTTTCAAGAGAAGCTCAAGTCTTTTGGTTCATTGTATGCTTTTTTAATTGTGGAATTACTTGCAATTAAATGCTTTTTAAATTGTGCGTGCCATGTTGTATTTTCTTACAGACATCATAGGACTTAAGAGCAGATTTTCTGGCCTTAAATACTGATTTTGCTCTTTCCGGATGTGTGAAATTGGACAAATTACTGTGTTTTCGTTTTCTCAGCTGTAAAACAAAATCATGAGGAGTTTGTCTATTAAATAGGTTTGTTTATATATTGTTTTAGAGCAGAACCTATACACAACAGTCACTCAATTAATATTTTTTATTATTACTATAGTTTTGAGGAAAGATGTGATTAATGAAGCTTCTACCATAACAAAAGGACTCTGTGAGGGAGTTCAGAATATGGTGAAATAGAAAAAATGATCCTTGACTTCACTCCCTGTAGTATCTGTATGGTAGGAGGCAAAACATGGAAATCAGAGGCACCCTTCCTGAGGAAATTATATTGGAAGGAACAGTAGAACCCAGCCTGACCCATTGTAGATTCTAAAGCAGTCTAGTTTGGTGTACACACAGTCTGCAAGAAAAAGTGGTGAGTGCTGGGGCTGGAAAGGTATTCAGGGGTTAAGTCAACTTTAAGAACAATAGGAAAGCAACAGAAGAGCAACATACTTTGCATTTTCAAAAGTTCACTTTTATTGCTACATGGAGAATATAGACATCCAACAGATAATAGACAGGTGGTACATTTGGACATTCTGATGGGAATCCAGGTTAAAAAAAAATGGTGGCATTAAAGTAGTGTTCATGGTGATAAAAAGGAACAAGTTAGAGTGCTTAAAAATATTTATTGCGATAAATTGATGTTTAGATGGTTTCTGGAACTAAAGGAAAAAAGACATTAGAGATGATTCTCAGTTTTCTGGATTTGGTTTGGTTTAGTTTGAAAAATTAAGTGGATGCTGGTGCCATTCAATGAGATGAGAATTCTCAAAGGGCCACAGATTTTGTCAGGGGGAAATGAAGTAGCAGGTTTCACAGGATGAATTTGAGATGCCTGGGAGATACCCAGGCAGAAATATGGGCAGGTGGATATGTGACTTCAGAAGTCAACCTCAATGTTTGTCCTCCACAAAATCACCCATGGTCACCTCAGTGGGAAGCCCTATTTAAACTCTGGATGACTCTTCATGTGTAGGAATTTGAAAAGCTTATTTTGTGGTGTCACAATTTACAGTTTAACAGACAACATGATCTAAATTTTGGGTTACTTACACTCTAAAAGCTCAAGTTTTTCAAGCAAATTTTAAAAGAAAGATTTTTTCTGAATGTTTGGGATTGTTTCCTTAATCTTACATCAGCCAGATAGCCCATTTGTTTGCTCAGAACCAACATGGATTTTGAAATTCAGCATTTTCCTGTTATTATGAAATAAGACTTTTGTTTTTATAAGCAACAGGTGTTTGACTGGAGAGATGATTCCTGTGCTATTAATACCAGAGATTTAATGAATGCTTTGTTTACAGATATATATTTATAACTTGTAATTCTTTCATTTAGTAGGCCCTGACAGGTAGAAGTTTAACAATGAATCTCAGATAAAAACCTCTTTCCTCATAGAGATTATAACCAATGGAGAAGACAGATAGGGAAGAAATAATAGTACAGCACGTCATATATAAGATGGTTGTGATTTATTGGGAGTAAAATTAAAACTGAGAAAATGGAAAGGAAACGTGGAGAAGAGGTACTTTCAATTTTCAGTGGGATACCCCACTGAAAAAATGAAGCCTCACAATGAAGATGACTCTTGAGAATTGGCCTAAAGGAGATGCAGGAAGAGGCTAAGCACAGACAATTCTTCTGGAGAGATTTGACATAAACAGAAACAGAGAAAAGAGAGCTTTGTTAAAAGAAACACAGAATTCCTAAATATTTGTTGAAATATATAGGAATATATATTTAGGAGAGTGGTGATATAAAAAGGGGATTTTTGTTGTTGTTGTTGTTTTAAAAAAGTTTTTTTTGAAAACTTATTTAGAGAAATAATTTTCTTCTGCCCATGATAGCCATATAGATTTTAACTAACAAACAAAAATCAAGAAGTACATATCAGTACAGATTTAATTCTATTCTGGGGCCTATCCTATAAACTATGCCATTCTAACGCCAAGATATTTTCATTCCAAAGTGATATTTTACTTAACAACTAAAATTTTTAAAAAATTAAATTTTCATGCACAATGAAATCAGATGTGGAAACCCAGAAAAATTTAAAATGTGAATCAGTTTACTGGAATATTTTATTTAAATGAAATATGATTCCCTGTGATCTGGGACCCAATAATAATCCTAGAATTATGTAATTATTATATTTGCCCAAGGGAAAAAAACATGATTTCTAAACTAAATGAATTATACCTATTACTAATGTTCCTATGGGCTTTTAACATTTATTCAGTTTAGTTTATATTTCATCTGGAAGTCTTTTGCAGAAAATCTGGAATGATTTTCACTTAGTTGGAAAGTGAGAAACTTTGGAAAATATTCAACCTCTGTGTAGTAGGTGCTGAATAAATGTTAGTTAAGTGGATGAATGCATGCATTAATGAATATATGAGTGAATGAAGAGTTCTATGAATGGTTTATGAATAAATACATAAATTTACTGTGTCATATATAATGCAGAAAATATTTTGTCTAAACATCAAGAAAATCACAAGTCCCCCTTTATGATTTCTTTGTTTGTTAATAGGAACAACATTGGAAGATACAAAATCAGAGCAGTGAAAAAAATCATCATTATTGAACATTCTGGAACACACTGGATGGATAGAATATAGGAAAGAATGACAGGGAAGGTTCATGTCTAACCCAGGTGATTTTTATGCACATTGATTATATATTTAGGAGGCTTCTTTTCCCTTACAATGAGGATTAAAGTTAGGATTAGGGTAAAGGGAGCTTCTTAAAATACAAGGTGTCACTCCTGGGATATAATTGCCTCACCTGAAAAGAAGGTGAAAGTTACTTCTTCTCCTTTGAGTCAGGAACTAGTGATCTCCCTCCCTCCCCTTCATACACTTCCCCAACTCTTGCCACACACACAACTCCCAAGGCATCCATGAATTGAAAGATTTATATGAACTCTTACAAAGGATATGACTGTTTTCATACAAGCGGTTTCTCTACCCACTCATCTCCCAAGGAAGTTCCTTAACAGGTAGCAAATTGAGGCAAGGGATTGAGACTAATACTCAAAAGGCATTTTAGAGAGGTTCACCTCAGAATGTTTTAGGAAAGAAAAAAAAGATCTATTTCTCTCTCTCTCTCTCTCTCTCTCTCTCTCTCTCTCTCTCTCTCTCTCATGATAGATAGATAGATAGAGAGAGAGAGATAGATCAACAGATAGATATAACTTTCCACTATAGAAAAGACTTGCAAGTTTTTTATTTTTTTTAAACTCTTAGGCTAGTTAAAATATTTTCTTCTACTTTCCTTTTTCCCAGTTTGGTAATAAATGTGGGTCAATTCTCACAGAATTCTGTTTAAAAACAAAAATAAAACAGATAAAATGCCTCTAGGAGCACAATTGGGTAGAAATTAATCAAAGAACCCAGCTCCTCTGAGCCAAGCTGCCACACCACCCACTAAGCCCCAAAGTGGGGATTTCCATTCAAATAGTTGCAAAATAGTCTTTGATACTTTATATTCTTTATTCATGGTAGCCTTGTTACTTCAGTCAAACAGAAAAAATCCTGTCTTCTCTAATGAAAAGGAAATTAAATTAAATTTAAAAGAAGGGCAGTTTGTTGTTTGTTGTTAGACAATAGACACTAGGAAGGTAATGAAATAAATGCAGAAAAGAAAGATGTAGGACAGAATTTCCCATTTTTTCCCCACAGAACTCTAGTTAAGCCAGATGCTCCAAGAAAAGTGTGCTCCACAGTGGAACACAGCTCTGTAGTTCTGCATAGACTGTCCTCTCAGGGAACACAAGATGCTCATTAAAATCATAAAGGCCCCAAAATACTATGGCAAAGAAATCCATTGAACCCAGTTTTTCCAAAATTTATGAGTCCATAAAGCCTTTTAAAGTGTAATACACATGATAATCCTGAAGAGTTAGTGATACGGAATCTGCCTGGAGCATTCCTGGACGAAAAGTGCAAACACATCTAAGTGTACACACAGCCAGGCCCCAGGGAAATGGCATCGCTTAGAGGTAATCAAAGCCTTTGGTAGAAAACATAACCTTATGATGCTCAGAGCATGGAAAAAAGAAATTACATAGGCTGGGAACCATGTACCCCACCACTTAGGGGTAGTTGGAATTAGAAAGAATTAAAACAAAGTCAAGAAACTGAAAACAAAATCTTAATTATTAAATTTACTAGACTATATTGTTAATTAAGCTGTCTGGTGGTATCAGATACACGTTCTCTAGTATAAAAGTATTTAGATCACAATATTTGTTTTAGTAAACTTTGAATGCTGAGTTCCATCTGTCTTTGCAAAACTGTACTTCAACAGAATACTAATGGTGAGGGTAGCAGGCTCACAAAGCTTCTTGGACATTAAATTTCTTTTACAAAACAATAATTTGTTGAATTAAGTGCCAATGGAACAGATGGATTAAATTTCCCTCACAATGAGCACAAATTAAAAAATTAAAGAGAAAAAAAATACTTGGTAAAACCAGCTTTGTATTTTGCTGGATCTAAAACATTTAGGAAAATGGTTTGAGATGTTTGGCTAAAGCCCAGTGCCACCAAGCCTGCCTGGCTCCAGACACCAGTCCCATTTACTGAGGATTTCTATTAAGCAAACAGATGGGCAGGTGGTTTATTACCAATTTCTCCACAAATGTGAAGCTTGAATGTAATATTTCTGGAAGGACAAAAGTCATACACTTCATGCTTGTACAAAGGTGGGTTGAGATCTTTGAAAATAACCTATGATAGGGAATTAATTTTTAAAGACATTAATTGTATCAGTATAAGATAAAAGAGAAAGAGGTACCTAAAAAAAAAGTTAAAAAATTGGGAGCATGTTTTATGTGTAGCTCAAATTTCTGAAGCCATTATTGTGAATATAATTACTCAGGTGCTATTTAGAATAACATGTAATTTTATGAAACATATTTAGGAAAAAAGCAAAGATTTTGTTAATGCACACTTTTTTAAAAAAAATATTAATGGAATTTATTTTTAGAGCAGTTGTAGTTTCACCAAAAAACTGAGTGAAAAGTACAGAATTCCTGTAAAGAAATGCCCCATTCTCGCCACTCAGCCACCCCATTTTGACACCCCTCTCCAGCACAGTGCATTTCTTAGGATTAGTGAACCTACATTGGCACATTATTATCAAGCTTGTAGTTTACATAAGTTTCAGTTTGTGTATGCTCTTAACAAGGAGGTAACTTGTTATTCTGTATTAATTATCTTATCTCCAACCACTAACAATGATGCTAAGTGTATTGTTAGTGGGTATTTGAAATTAAAGGAGACTGGAACTAATTTTTGTGCTTGTTTTGAAAGCAATAATTTATAATCTTCATTAATTTATTCAATTTCAAGAAAAAATAAATTGCAGAAGAACATAAGTCTTACATAGTAACTCATCCCAAGAAGGAGACAAACCTCATAAATTATTGAATACCATTCTAATTTGAAATTTTTCTAATATGTTGAACTCTTAAGTGTGTCAACCACATGTCCTCTCTTTCATTAGGGAGATATACATGTGGCAAGAACTTTGATGCTGAGATTCTGAGTCCAGAGACTGAAATTCAGTTTCTTGAATTATGATGCCTCTCTTGATCCATATACTGGATAGAACAAAATATCTAAGGGAGAGCTTGAAAACCATGACCCATTCATTTTCTGAGCATGCTGTTGCTGAAGGTCTGGTGTACCCAGTGACCACTGCATTCCCATTACAACCCAAAGAATCATTATAGTATTTGCAATGCCCCAAAATTTTGGACATACAGGATTTTTTATAAGTAGAGAGAGCTAAAAACTCACTCGCACATGTCATCTCATCTGGGGTGGAAGCTTTCTGTGTTTATTTGGGTTTTATTACTTCTCTATTATTTTTGCACATCATAGTAAGGATAACAGAAAATATTTTTTTTATTTTTTTCAAATCAGACAATATAGATAAAAAACCCAGAACAACATAATATTCAATTTCAGTTCCCAATAACATGATAAAAACCTCCCTGCCCTTCTGTCTCTGTCTCTGTCTCTCTCTCCCTCTCTTCCTCACTTACTCTTTATTGTTACTTTCCCAAATTCATATTCCCTCATCCTTGAAATAACCTTCAGCCTCCAATTTTGGCTCTCATCGTCACATTGGCCATAATTTGGTCTAGGATTCCAGGGTTAAAGCACTTGGTTCAGGTTTAGCCAATCTAGCACCTGGACATCTACCTCTTACTCCCTATCCCCCAATTCATAGTGGTGAGTAGAGAACTGGTCTGTGACCAGATCTTTTCCAAACTGGATTTTCTGCTATGCAAACCAACACATTATCTTTTTAGCTTAAGTTTATTTGAGTTTGTTTTCTTCTCATTTGAAAAAACACTCTTGGTACAACCTTTCAGACATTTTCTTGCTGCTATTCATACATACATGCTTATTTAATGCAATTACTTCTATGAATTAAGTTTTCCAGCAACTGAGAGAGCTTATCCTCAGTGATTTTAATTTTGTAATACAATTTATAGACTTAGAATGAAAGTTAATACTATATTAAGAACATTAAAAAAAAACAACAAACAGGCATGGTGGCGCATAGCTGCAGTCCCAGCAGCTTAGGAGGCTGAGGCAGGAGGATCGCTAGTTCAAAGCCAATCTCAGCAATCGCAAGAGCTAAGCAACTCAGTGAGACTCTCTCTCTAAATAAAATACAAAATAGGGCTAGGGACGTGGCTCAGTAGTCAAGTACCTCTGAGTTCAATCCTGGTACTCCCCTCCCAAGGAGTGGGGGGGACATAGAAAGGTCCTGATAACTTCCTTAGACTGTTTTGTTTTTCTAAAACACCTGCAACTTTGGAAGATTTTTTTTTTTTTTTTTGGTAAATTTGCTGCTTTGATATACAGTATTGCAATGCAGAAAAGATCATTGGCTTTTAAAATAGTCTTGCTCTATGTTCTCTTAATTGCTTCTCATATTTGAGTGCCATTTATTTGGAATACAACCCATTAATTTTAATTTTAGCCTCAATTTCTCATTAAAATCATCTTGACTTGGACAAACAAACATGGATTGAATAATTTTTTTAAAAAAAGCACATGTCCTTTTTTAAACATATTTAGTCTATAAATTCACAATCTCTTCTTAATTCTGTATGAGAACTACAGCTTCCTTGTTCCTCTTTCAACTACTTAGGTGAGCACATTTCTAATCAAGCCACTGTAGGTGTTCAATATGATCATATTTAGAGAGTAGCTTATAGATACAAAGAATGAAGTAAACATCAGCTTTAAGAATTCCAAACTTACCTTCACTCTTCTCCTTTATCCACCTCAACCGTGCTGGTATATAGGATAAGTGACCTGAGAAAAGAAATGAGATATCATTTCTGGCCTTTCCTTCTGAATACTCTACTGAATATTTATTTTTTGACAACTTTTAATATTTAACAGGAAAGAGAAAAAAACTACAGTTCTTGATCACTCTGAGGAGATGAGAATGACTTAATCAGGAGAATCCACATGGATATCATGAAAAGAAACAGAAAAAACTAAAGTCTTCTATAGTTAAGAATACTAATATGACTGAAATGTTTTAAAAGATTATTGATTTTAAAGTGTTCTTTAATATGAAAACAACATTGATTGTGAGAAAACATGTGAGCAAATATTTGTTATTTATCCATGAGTAGATCAAGACAATTAGTAACAAACTGAGTTCTAATTTTTTATATCAGCTTTAATATTTTATCCTCCAAAGAGAAAAACGTCATCATCATTTGGCACCCACAAATAGAATTTGTAATCAAAGTTGTTTTTGGCAGACTAGCACAACACAGGAAGCCAGTGGACTGGGCCAAATATTTTAGTAGTCTGAGTAAAATTTCCCCAAATCTATTAGCAATTGGGAAACAAGTTTTACTAAAGCAAAGTAAATATCCTCAAATGTACCACTGGTCTCCCAGAAATTGAAAGTTGCATAGAGTAGGGGTCTAAAGGACTAAGCTTAAAGCTTCTGGTGAGAACCCAGTCTCTTGTTTAAGGTTCTCAATTAATATCTTTGAAGAGCCATTCCTTGATGACCGCTGACAAATTCAAGAAAGACTGCTGTGTCTTGCTGTAACTATAATATTGTGCTAACCCTTCTGTTAAAATAATCAAGCTGTCACCTTATCTACCCAATAGGTAAATGGGAATAACTAGCAGATAGAAATACCTTTGGAGGCCAAAATTCTCTAACACACATACAGTTGCATATTTCTAGACATACAGAAAAAGTGACATTATAAAAGAAAAACAGAAAAAAATATATATATTGTGGATAGGAAGCATGGGGTAAATAAATAGGTATAGTTGATATGTCAATATAGAGGAAAACAAATCTAATAAAGAGATGGAGAATTCCAGAGACATAAAATCTACCTATGTAAAAACATCAGTCATTAGTATGTCGTGGGATGAGCTGAGTAGGAGATGTGTCACAAGCAGAAGACAAGGATAATGAACTTAAAGAGAAGTCAATAGAACATAGGCAAAGAGGAGCAGAGGAAGAAACTAAAGGGGGGAAAAAGGAAACATAAGAGAATTTGGGAGCATAACAAAAGGGTAAAAATATAGTCATTGATGTCTCAGAAGAAAAATAGAGAACTTGACCAAAGCAGTTTTCAAAGAGATGAGGCCAATTATTACCCAAAAACACCAACCACTAGATTTATGAAGGTCCCTGAATCCCAAGTTGGATAAATATGAACAAGACCACACTATGTGTATTTTAGTCATAGCAATGAAAAAACGAAAGTAAAGCGAAAATCTTAAATCAGTTAGAGAAGGCCAAAAAGAAATATTACTTTCAAAGAAGAAATAATAATAAGATTAACAGTTGACTATTCAGCAGAAATTATAAAAAACAGAAGAGAATGGAACAGCATCCTTAAAGTACTGAAGAAATAAAATGCCAACTAAAGTTCTATGCATGGGAAAATATTCTTTAAAAATGAAAACTAGATAGGATGATTTCAGTTAATAAAGGCTAAAACTTTGTTGCAAGCAGAGTAGTTTTACCAAACACACACACACACACACACACACACACACACACACAAAGATGAAATCATTCACGTTAAAGGAAAGAAATTCAAGAAGGATATAGAGCAAAGAAAAGAGTAATTGTGTATGTAAATATATTTTTGAAAAATCAGCATCTAAGATAGCAGTAATATCTTAGGATGTTTCTATCAATCTAACACAATTCAACAGAGACATTTATCAATCACAGAGTTAAGTGCATCTCATAGCTTAAAATATATATAAAGAAATATAGAAATAATAATTGGAGATTTTTATTTAATATGCCTGTCTCAATGACTGACAGAAGTAGTAGATAAGAGATATACAAGATTTGAGCAACATGATCAGTAATTTTATTTAATTGATATTTACAGAACACTGCACTAAAAAATGAATTTTTAATATTATTTTGAAGCTCACATAGGTTGTTTGTCAAAATAGACCATTTACTGTCCATAAAGTGAATCTCAATAGTTTCAAAAGATTTAAATAACACAGAATATATTCTCTGACTACAATGGAAATAAACTAAAAATAAATAATAACATTTTAACTAGAAAATTCTCCAATATATGGAAATCTAATAATACAATTTTAAATAAACATGATAAAAGGAGAAATCACAATGAAAGTAGAAAATATTTTAAACTGAAAGCTAATGATAACAGGACCTAAACACTATGGTAGGCAGATAAAGTAGTACACATTGTGAAGTTTATAGGTCTAAATTCAAATTAAAAAGGGTGATTATAGTTCAATGATATAAACTTCTATTTAAGTAATTCGGGAGAATTTCAAAGTAAATTAAAAAAAAAGAAATAAAATAAAAAACAAAAGAGCAAATTTTAGTGAAATGGAAATAGGTTTCCGATAATCAACAAAACCAAATAGGCATTTTGAAAAGATCAATAATATTAATAAGCTATTTTAAAGAAAATAGTCCAGAAAACAAGAGAGAAAAGGCAAATTACTAATATCAGGAATGAATGTAAAAATATCAGTGAAAGGTTTTAGACATTGAAAACATAATGAGACACTATCCACCACTTTATGCCAGCAAGTTTGATAATTTAAATGAAAAAAGAAAAATTTCTTAAAAATGCTTTGGCATAATAGTGACAAAAAGAAACTCTGAATTCGAATCTACAGTTAAATTGCTTTTCTCAAGAACATTTTGGCCCAGAAGTTCTTACTGATGAAATTGTTCCAAAAATTTAAGAAGAATATTTTTTGTGATCTTTTTTTTTTTTTTTTTGGAAATATATCCTATCCTAATTTATGAGACTAGCATGACCTCAAACTGAAACCCCATTTTAATTTAAAGTTAAGAAAAGGCAAAAGTTTTCCTCAAGTGCTTTGCTAAATGAATGATTTAAATGGGTTTAAACATTTTAATAATTTTTCTGAATGAAAAGTTTATGACTCCTTCCAAAGATTGTTCCAGTATTTGATACTGTCTCTACATAAATAGAAACCTTTGGCAGTTATCCAAATATTAGACAAGAACAAAATGATAAAATTTGACCCATTTCATATTAATAAAATATATTCCTGTTTAGCATTGAAAAATGACTCAATATTTTTTTCTTTTTTTTTTTTTTTTTGCCTCAATGTAGTTTGCTGACATAAAATGAATATTTATGTGTGAGTCAAATTCTGCTTTAACATGCTCAGTTGGTTGGGTAGAGTACTAGAATTTGGAGAACATGATACTAGAGAATCTTTACTATGTACTAGTCACTGGAGGGAAAAGTTTTAGATCCATGTCAAGTGAGGTAATAAGTTTGTTAAAAACTTTTTCACCTATATATTTACATAATAAGTCTTTATGTTTTTCATTTATTATTTGAAAACTGCCTGTTTTAAACAACAGGCAGATATTAGCAGCAACAATTGGCTCAAAATATTTTGTTTGTTTCTATTTAGGTGGGTTTTTTCCTTTTAATTATTTCACATGAAGTGTTGTTCTACTTAGTATAAGATGATTAGATAGCTATAAATATGCTATTTTAAGCATATAATCATTATAATTAAATAATTACTTAAAAATATGAAAAGTTTTTACTAATGAGGAATTAAAAATGGCAATATCTTTCTATAGAAAGGGAAGTAGAATACAAAAAACAGCTATCCAGTATGTGGCATACACAAACAGGAAAGATACCAAAGAGGGTTTCATATATATATATATATATATATATATATATATATATATATATATATATATATATATTTATATTTATTTATTTCAAAGGTTAAAATGAGTTAAATATATTAAATGGTGAAAAGTGTAAGAACTTTGTCTTCAATAAAGCACTTTTTTTTTCCTTAATAAAAACATTATCTAGTGCACTTTCTGTAAGCTGCTCTGCCATCTTATATTACTATACACATCTTTCTATTCCATATACTTATAGATATACATACCAACATATTTGTGCTTGATACATGTATGTCCCAGTTTTGGTGAAGCATAAATTAATTTATAATTAATTCTGTATTTTAGGAAATTTTTTGCCTTTCTAATTTTTTTTCAATTTGGTAAACTGTGAATTATATGTAATTAATATATTTACAATGAAATATTTTCCTAGATCCATGATGATTTTAGGGAAAATTTCTCAGAATTTTGTGTACTTGTATTTTAATGAATAAGTTGCTTTTTTTTTCCAAAACATATCTAGACTAAGCAAAATAAGTACACCTTATACTATAACCAACAAAGAATACCAAACTTCATATATATAATTTTTTTTCCTTGACTTATTTTCTTTTTAAATTTTAACATTGGTTTTTAATTTACAAAAGTCTAGTTTTACTTTGAGGGAGATAGGAAGTGAGGATGAAATCTTTCCATCTTTTTCTTTATGACTTCTGCCCTTGATAGTATATTTAGATAGGTCTTTCTTACCTTAATATACATATTCCCTACATTTCATTTTAGTACTTATGTGGTATTATTTCAAACACATAAGTCATATTCAAGATCATGGAATCTATTATTGTTTGAATCTTGAAGGTCCCACAGAGGACCAGGTATTAAATCTGAGTCCCCAAGGTCACACCATTGGGAGGCAATAAAAAACTTTGAGAGATGGAGCCTTGTGGGTCCTTTGGTCACCCAGGAAGTGCACTTGAAGCAGATTATGGGAACCCAGTCTTTACCTCTTTCTCTCTTTGTTTCTTGGCCATGAGGAGAAGTTTTACAGTATCATGTGCTCCGACCATGATGCCTTGCCACAGGTTCAAAGCAAGGAGCCAACCAATCATGGGTTGGAATCTCCAATACTGAGACAAAATAGACCTTTTCTCCTGAAAGGTTGTTTATCTCAAATATTTGTTACATGACAGAAAACTAACTAAAAGCATATATACCCCATTTTTAGATATTCTTTTTTGATACTTTGTAAGGAAATGCAATGTACATACTAAAATAATTATGGTAAGTCTCTTATATGGTCATGTATATTTTTCATTGCTATTATGAATGGAGTATGTTCATCATTATTTCTGAAATTTAAGGAATACATAGATATTTTTGTATATTCCTCTTCCTCTCCGTTGACCATTACCAAATATTTCATTGGTTGCAAAAAATTTCATAACGGATTTCCTTGAGATTCTCTGAAATTTCTCTTGAGCTACTAAAATGTGGATTAGGCTCATAGATTTCACCTAATATATGAAATGCCTGATGGGTGTTGTACACCATCCCAAGTATAACTAGAAAGTGACTAACATACAGTAAACATAGTCATTAAAAGCCTAGAAATGCTTAATATCATTCAGCAAGGAGCAATCAAATGCCATTTTCAAAGTATACACAAAGAGTATGTGGCAATGAAGATCAAAAGATCTGAGAGTGGTGAGGTAAATTATTTCTGTCAGGCACAGGTCAGATGAGGTTAATGATCAAATGTTTATAAAAGGAGATCAGCTTTTGGTCAGAGTCAGAGGCTAACACGAATAGTAGGGCCAGATGGATTCTGTGAAGAAGCAGCTCAGAATTTAATATCTCCGAATCCCTATAGAAAACCAGGCAAAGCAATTGAATACAAACTGAAAACTTTTGGAGAACCTTAACAACAAAACTAGTTTATAAGGTATTTCTATGAACTACAAAACACAAAGTTCAAGGAACAAATTCCCAACAGCTAAAAGACCTAGATTGTATCAGAGTCTACATGAGAAGAAGCAGAAAGAGGTAGCATAACATTTAATGATGTCAGTTCAAGAGAATATCCAAATAGCTCATAATGTTAATTTTAAAGGACAATGGTATAATTTGAGAACAGCAGTGTGAACTAGCAGTGCAACACATGAACTCTGTTAAGTTTTATGTTGCTGCTATAACATCACAAACATAGTGGTTTAAAATAATAAAAACTTATTATCCCACAGAGCTGTAGGTCAAAATCCTATAGGCCCAGATGTTTCTCTACTCCAGATCCACGTGATCAAAATCAAGACGTTTGAAGGGCTGACTTCCTTACTGGAGACTCTCAAGGGTGACTCTATTTCCTGTCTGGTTTAGTTTACTGGCAGAATCTCCCGTGACTGTTGGAGTAAATTCCTCACTTCCTCATTGACTACTGACCATGAGTCATTCTCAGCTTCTAGAAACTGCTCATATCCTTGGTTTCGTCTCCTTCCTCTGTTTTCAAAGACTGCAATCACAAATCAGATCTTCTCATATTTCAAATACATCTAAATTCTCCCCTATTGAACCTCTGTGGGTTCAAGTTTGATAAGTTTTTCTGCTTTTAAGGTGGTTGTGATTAGATTTGAGTTCACCTTAAAAATTCAGGATAATCTTCCTATTTTTAAAATTAGTCCCTTAATAACCTTAACCACATCTGTGGGGTTCCTTTTCAAAAGTATTTAGATTAGTGTCTGGTTATATAACTACTTAATAGAAATTTTGTGGGTCATCTCTAGAATTCTCCCTGTCCTAGGACATGTGGTAATTTCTGAAAGGATTGGAGTAGTCTGAGATAAACGAACTTGCAAAACCAATCAGGTAAAGTTCTTTTCCAGAAAAGGCACCTAATGAAAAAAAAAAAAAAACAAAAAAAAACTGCTGAGTGAAGACAAAATTGAATAAGATACAGGCAGAAGATACAAATAAAAGAGAAAATCTAGATTAAAGTGTGGGAGAATAAAGAGACACAGTAGTGTGCATAAACAGATATAGATACATTTCCCTGTAACTGTTCAATAAAAACACCCAGAGGAAAAAAAAATTACAAGCTCTGCGCAGTTAGATTTTGATTTTAAAATATGACTTGACACTTAAAGAAATCAAAGCTTTAATGAAAAATAGATAATTTCAAGTGTGAAGGGGAAAATAAAGAGGGCAAATCTGGAACACTTGATAAATACTAAGGTTATGTTAGAAAAGTTTAGACCAATCAGATAGGTATCCATGGAAGAATTTAATTTTCAAAATCATAACACTTTTAATTCATTATCTTGGAAATTGGTACATAAAAGGAAAATAATCAAGTAATTATCCTGGCTTTCCTATACAAACTATACTATGCAGTTAACAAACAACATAATAGGGAAGTCATTTCTTTGTGAAATTATTTCAGGTAGTACATGAAAGGGAAATTTTATGAATATTACTGTTTTGCAATTTCTGGTAACCTAAAAGATCCAGGCATTGAGCATCAATGGCTGGTAACATCTAGGTGAAACAACCAATTCTGATAAACCCAGCATTAAATGTAACCTTGCCAAATTGATAAACACATTTTAACACAAATTTGGTTTCACCTGTCAATCAGCAGGAAACACAATGGACAAATCATGCTATGTTTGATCACGACGTCACCAAAATCCAGACTATGGGAAACTTCCAGAGGGAATTATGAAGATTCTTCAACAGAACTGGAAAAAAGAGAAAGGAATGGAAGAAGGAACTAGTCAATTAATAAAGGATTAAAAGACAGTTCTTTAAAACAAAGATAGGTAATACTCAACTATTGTACCTAGTGATGCACAATTGGGAGATAAAATTATTTAAAAATGCAATAAAATAATCACCTTAAAATCAGAGTAGTGCTTATTTTGGGTGACTGTTAGGGTTATGACTGGGATGGAACACAGCAAGGAGCTTTCTTGTTTTATTATTTGTTCTTTTTAGATATACATGATAGTAGAGTGTACTTTGACATATTATATATACATGGAGTACAATTTATTCTAACTTTGATCCCATTCTTGTGATTGTACATGATGTGAAGTTACACTGGTCCTGTATTCATATGATGAACATAGGAAAGTTACATCTACTTCGTTCCACTGTCTTTCCTATTCCTATCTCCGTTTTCTTCCCTTCATTTCCCTTTGTCTAATCCAATGAACTTCTATTCTTTCCTCCATCTCCCCTACCTTTCACCTTATTGTGTGTAAGCATTTGCATATCAGAGAGAACATTTGACCTTTGATTTTTTGGGATTGGCTTATTTCACTTCGCATGTTCAAGTCCATCCATTTACTGGCCAATGGTATACCTTTCATTCTTCTTTGTGGCTGAGTAATATTACATTATATGTACATATGTGTGAGTGTGTGTGTGTGTGTGTGTGTGTATATATATGTGTATATATATATATATATATATATATATATATATATATATATATCACATTTTCTTTATCTATTCATCAATAAGGAGCTTTCTGAGACAACTGGTAAGGTTCTATTTCTTGCCCCAAGTGGTGTTTACAAGTGTATTCACTTTATCAGAATGCATTGAGTTACACATTCATTTGCAGATGACTCCTATGTTTTTGTTTTATTTTATAAGGACAAAATTAGGAGATGATGGTAGGATATTGAACTCATTTGCTATCTATCTGAGTATAGATATGCAGATATTATATAGCAAGGATTCCCATTTTTGTACTTCAGAGTTTACATAGTTTACATAGTCATAGTCATATACTTTATGATTTTCATAATAATCTGGTGACATTTAGAAATAAATTATTATTGTCCTCTTTAAAATAGAAAGAAATTACAATTAAGGGTCTAGACTGTAGAATGCTAGCAATCAATCTATATGCTTATATAGACACCAACCCACAACACACATGCACATACCTCCCCACACACACCTTCAAATAGGTGTTTACAAGCAAATAGGAGATTTATCAAGCACTTCCACTTTACCACCCACCCCAAAGGCTGTACTGATAGTGAATAAGTAAGATCTGCCTTTTCCCCTGCTTTACAGATATCCCATGTTATCCCTGGGTAATTACTGTTTCTAAAGTATGTTTCCATGGGTTCTTTCACAACACGAACTACGTGCTTCAAGGTCACGTACTTCATGTAATCTTTCTTGCACAACTTTTTACAAGCTAACTTCATTTTAAAGTCAGAGATAAGGACAAAAGATAACTAATGCTTCTTTAAAATATACTCAGCCCTGTTTTTTGGATGAAGAAAAGAACTTGTCCTTATAGCAGAATGTTTCAGAATGTAATTTTAACCTGGGATTGTATGATGAGAAATCTTGACTTTCATCTTGCTGACTGCTCTCGGGCCTTCAATATTTGATAATTAATAGAAAATAAAAGTAGTGCTATGAATACTAAGAATGTAAGGATGCAATAATAATTTTAGAAAGCTGCACAAAAGTAATGATCATCAAAAATATTGTGTTAGAAAGAAAGAAACATCCAAAGAATTACTGTGATTTGTTACAGGAATTCCAAATTTAACCCTTATATGAACCTGGACAACAATAACTGTTTTTGTACTTATGGGCTGTACGAAGATATGCAAAACTCAAAAGAGCATGCAATAGTTCTTGACCAGCTGGTTTCAGCAAGCTCACCTTACATAATGTGTCTGCGATAGTATTGTTAAATCAAGCAGTGAGGAACCTTCACTTACAAGCTTCTACCAGACAGAAAACACCAGAAGTAGGGTCATTGCAATGGCTGCTTTGTAATTCATTATGAACAAGCAGGCATAAGATCTAGGAAAAGATTCATTGCAATACACACACACACACACACACACACACATTTATGTGTATATATATATATGCAAATACATAGTATACATAAACACACATATGCATATATATACATATGCCTATATACACGAATACATAAAATTCTTATTCTAGAAAGTAGCCAATGAGACAACACACAAACTCTTTAAAATTCTACTTCTTCATTGTGTGGGTGTGTGGGCTTTTTGTTTGTTTATTTGTTTTTGTTTTTTTTCTGGACAAGAATTTCTGCTACAATACTTTGAAAGAAATGTTACATTGAAGCCAAACACTGCTTATTTTTAAGTTGCAAAACTTTCATCTTGACTTGAATAATGTATCATCTTAAGATTTACATTATTGATCAAGCCTTTAAAATTCTGCATTATGAACAAATAAAAGTAATAATACTAGCAGTTTTCCAAGACCACATAGTGTTATTGCTGGAGATGCAAATCTTAATATTCTCTCAGTAAGACTATATTTATAAGAGGCAAGTGTTTCTCTATCAAACTGCATTTATTTGCCCTAAATATCTTTCCTACACCTTATTGAAACTTGTCTTGGAAACAGAAGATAAAACAAGTAGGTTAAATGGGACATTATGATACTCTAAGTAGAAATAAACTCTAGGACTTTGAAGGACACTGTCATTTATATTTGTAAATATAGAAGGAAACCTTTTTTTTTTCATTATTGCCTGAACTTTTAAACCCATAATTAAACATAATTTAAGTTTTCATGGTTAAAAAATTAGTGATAATCTTATCTTTTATAAACTCATATAAAGGTAAACAGGAAGGATTAAATGTACATACCATCGCATATAAAATCACATAAATATAAACAAAAATGAACCCATTTTGTAGTTGTTTTTTAGTTATATGACAGTAGAATGTATTTTGACATATCATATGTACATGGAGAATAACTTCCCATTCTTATGGTTATACATGAGATGTGGAGTTACATCTGGCATGTATATATGAACATTGGAAAGTTTTGTCCAATTCATTCTACTGTTTTTCCTATTCTTATCCCCCCTTCTTTCCCTTCATTCCCCTCTGACCAATCAGGTGAACTGCCATTCCTCCCTCACCCCTATTGTAAGTAAGCATCCGCATATCAGAGAGAACATTCTGCCTTTGTTTTTTTTGTTTTGTTTTGTTTTGGGAATTGGCTTATTTCACTTAGCATGATAGTCTTCAGTTCCATGCATATGCCATAATTTCATTCTTCTTTATGACTGATATTGCATTGTGTATATGTACCACATTTTCTTTATTCATTCATCTGTTAAAGGACACTTAGGTTGGTTCCATAGCAGAGCTATTGTGAATTGATCTGCTATAAACATTGATGTGACTGTGTCACTATTATATGCCAATTTTAAGTTCTTTGGGCATAAAACAAGGAGTGAGATAACTGGGTCAAATGATAGTTCCATTCCAGGTTTTCTGAGGCATCTCCATACTGCTTTAGCAGAGTGTTTGCACCAATTTGCACTCCCACCGCAAGTATGGGTGTACATTTTTCTCCACATCCTTACCAACATTTATTGTTACTTGTATTCTTGACAGTTGCCATTCTGAGAGTAAAATGAAATCTCAGTGTGGTTTTAATTTGCATTTCTCTAATTGCTAATGATGTTGAACATCTATTCATATATTTATTGACAATTTCTATTTCTTCTTCTGTGAAGTGTCTGTTCAGTTCCTTTTCCCATTTATTGATTGGGTTATTTTTTTTTTGGGGGGGGGGGGGTAATTTTTATTAGTTCCTTTGCTATAAAGAAGCTTTTTAGTTTGATAAAATCCCATTTATTGCTACTTGATTTTACTGCTTGCACTTTAGGAGTCTTGTCTTGTTGAGGAATTTGGTTCCTAAGCTGACATATGGAGATTTGGACCTATGTTTTCATCTGTTAGGCATAGGGTCTCTGGTCTAATTCTTTAGTCCTTGATCCACTTGGAGTTGAGTTTTGTGCAGGGTAAGAGATAGTGGTCTAATTTCATTTTATTACATATGGATTTCCAGTTTTCCTAGCACCATTTGTTGAGAAGACTATCTTTTGAGCCTATTTTTTCCTGATAAAAATTTCCTGATATGTCATTTTTCTTTAATTTCCACATATATTAAAAAAAGTAAATCAAATCTTAACATCAAGTCAACACTGTTAAATTCTTTCACAGAATTAAAATTTTAATAATGCTACTTAGTCACTAAAAGGAAAAGCCAAGATTGTTATCAATACCAAATTGGTTTTGAAAAACTAAAGGATACTGTGTCACATTATTTTCTTATTCCCTGTGATTATTGACATGTGATTTTATCTAGGAATTTTGCTGAGAATTGTAGACAAACAACAAAAAGTAGGTTTTGACATTCGAATTCAGATTTGCCTATGCCAGCAACAAGCATATTCTAAATAATTCAACATATTTGAGAAGCAATATTTTTGAATGATGGTTTTGGAAATTTTCATAATGAATGCAAAACAACAAAAATGACCTTTTATCTGTTTTCTATTTTGGCATTGTATTAACACAAAACTTCCTACATATTGAATACATTGTGATGGTTTACAAAACAAAACAGATTCTACTGCTATTTAATGAAAGCGATAAAATCATACTTAGTAAGTATGGTCTATAGTACCTTCCCTCAATGTTCTAAGGAAGTCGTAGGAAAACATTGGGGAATGCCAATGCTGCTTTTTAGTGAACAGAGAAAAGAATGAGCTAGAAAGGCAGAGCAAAAGTTGTGCATATAAGATGCCAGGCAAGACCAAGATCAAGCCCACATCATCTGAGACACAAAATAAGATGTCTGCTTACCCGGAGACCCAGAATACAGCATCAGACATTGGATTGTCAGAATTGAGGTTCCTTGACCTGCTAAGAATGCAGGGAATACACAGATCACTGCAGTGAAAATTTTCATTTCTAGAATTTTTTGTAGTTTGAACCATTAGTTTGCAAAAGAAAGTATTTATATTTCTCATTTTTCTTGAAGCCTAAGAATGTCACCATAAACAATATGCAAAACAGGGCTATGTTTATTAATAATGCTGCTCTGCCAAGAAAACCTTCCTTAGCTTTTAAAATAATTGTTCATATTTCCATTCTATTTCTCATACTACCTAATCATTGCTTAGCCTGTGTGGGAGACTGAATCTAGAACCTCAGCAAATGCCCAAATCCTTAGATACTCATGTTCTTTATATAAAATATCATAGTACTTGCATATATCTATACATGTACTCCTGTGTACTTTAAATGTTCTCTATATCCCTTCTATTGAATACAATGTCAATGATGTGCAAATAATTGATATATTTTATTATTTAGGGAACAATCACAAAAAGAAAGTCTTCATATAGGCAAAATTTTTTTCCAAACATTTTTGATCTGTAATTGGCTGAGTTTGGAGATACAGAACTCCTGTATACGGAGAGGTAACTGTATTTTTACTGTGACCTAGAAAGAAAAGACTAGAAACTACTGTGGACCCCAATGAACCATGACATAATTTTCAAACCTTTACTCAAAAGATGATAAAGTATAAAAAGAAATTTATAATTTAGTATCTTTTTGGCAACCAAGAAAAGTCACTGATTTAATACAGTAGAAACTCAAACTGTTTAGATAAAGTAGCATTTCATTATAGCTAGAAATATCTTCTTGTGACTTTCATTATCAAAATGTTCATTACACAAACTATAGAATATTGGAAAATAGTGCAATAATGTACAATGGGAATAGAGTATAAACAAAACTATTTTTTCTCTTCTTGTCTTCCTTCTTGCAGTAAAAAAGAAAAAAAAAATCAACTTCAAATAAATGAGAGCTAAAATAGAGTGTACAGAGAAGAGTCCTTAAAAGAACTCTGGATTTTCTTGCACATGGAGAGGTTGCTCACAGTTCCTCTGATCATTCACACTCCCCTCTCCTAACATGAAGTGCACTTTTCATTTTGAGGAAAATGATGTTTTTCCTGAATTACATTTCCAAGATACTAAATGGTACATATATTTGTGATTTTAAAGTAAAATGTTTTGGCAAAAAAACATAAAATAAATGACAAACTGGGGAATTGTTTATGTGGGATTATTTTAAAGATGGTACAATTTAAGTAATAGGTAGAAATTATAATTATGAAAACAAACTATTTTCAGATAATGCTGTAAATTTTTCAAACAGACTTAAACAAAGAACTACCATTGGATAATATTTTGAATAGTTTGAAATAACGTGTAAGAAAGTTTAATTCCTTTGATACCTGTATTTTTTTTTCATGAAAAACAAAACAAAAAGCCAGCCCCACCCCCCGTGCCTGCCAGGTAGGCGGAACTGTGACCACCAACAGAAAAGGCCCAGTGGCCCGCGGAGGGGCAGAGCTTCCAATCACTCCTGCAAGGTAGGCGGGCCTGCGACCCACCGGCAGAAGAGGAGCAACGGACTGCTGAGAGGCAGAGCCGCCCCCTCTCCCTGCGCCGGCATGGTAGACGGAACTGTGACCACCCACAGAACAGGCCCAGCACCCTGCTGAGGGGCAGAGCCGCCCCCCACACCCCGCGCCTGCCAGGTAGGCAGAACTGTGACCACCGACAGAAAAGGCCCAGTGGCCTGCGGCGGGACAGAGCTTCCAATCACTCCTGCAAGGTAGGCGGGCCTGCGACCCACCAGCAGAAGAGGAGCAGCGGCCTGCTGAGAGGCAAAGCCGCCCCCTCCCCCTGCGCCGGCAAGGTAGACGGAACTGTGACCACCCACAGAGCAGGCCCAGCGGCCTGCTGAGGGGCAGAGCTGCCCCCAACCCCCCGCGCCTGCCAGGTAGGCGGAACTGTGACCACCGACAGAAAAGGCCCAGTGGCCCGCGGAGGGGCAGAGCTTCCAATCACTCCTGTAAGGTAGGCGGGCATGAGACCAACCAGCAGAAGAAGAGCAGCGGCCTGCTGAGAGGCAGAGCCGCCCCCTCCCCCTGCGCCGGCAAGGTAGACAGAACTGTGACCACGCACAGAGCAGGCCCAGCGGCCTGCTGAGGGGCAGAGCCGCCCCCAACCCCCCGCGCCTTCCAGGTAGGCGGAACTGTGACCACCGACAGAAAAGGCCCAGTGGCCCGCGGCGGGACAGAGCTTCCAATCACTCCTGCAAGGTAGGCGGGCCTGCGACCCACCGGCAGAACAGGAGCAGCGGCCTGCTGATAGGCAGAGCCGCCCCCTCCCCCCGCGCCTGCAAGGTAGACGGAACTGTGACCACCAACAGAACAGGCCAGACCTGCAACCGACAGACAGAACAGGCCCAGTGGCCTGAGGAAGGGTAGAGCCGACCCCCCCCCCCGCGCCTGCAAGGTAGGCGGACCTGAGACCCACTGGCAGAACAGCCCCAGAGGCCTGCAGAGGGGCAGTGCCGCTGCCTGCGCCTGCAAAATAGGCAGAACTGCGACCACCAACAGAACAAGCCTAGCGGCCCGCAGAGGGACAGAGCCGCCGCCCGCGCCTGCAAGGTAGGCGGACCTGCTACCAACCGGCAGAGCAGGCCCAGTGGCCTGCCGGCGTGGTAGGCACATTGCCCCAATTGGAGGAGGGGTAGAGCCGCCGCCCACGCCTGCGAGGGAGACTTTGCAACTATACAAGACCAATATAAATATATAGGGGGAAAATTCAATAGCACAACAGTTTCACCAAGTAGAAAGGAACGCGAACAGTATGAAGAGACAAGGAAAGAAAGGACCACAAGCAATGCAGGTCAACTCAAAGTTAGAAGAGGTAATAGCTGCAACAGATGGAATGTCAGATAAAGAATTCAGGATATACATTCTTCAGATGATCTGGAGTCTCAAGGAAGACATCAGACAGCAAAATCAGACAATGAAAGATCACTTCAACAATGAATTACATAAACAAATCCAAGAAGCAAAAGATCAACTATACAGGGAGATAGAGGTTATAAAAAACAAACAAACAGAAATCCTAGAAATGCAGGAAGCAATAAACCAACTTAAAAACTCAATTGAGAATACTACCAGCAGAGTAGAACACTTAGAAGACAGAACATCAGACAATGAAGATAAAGTATTTCAACTTGAAAAGAACATAGACAGCTCAGCAAGACTGTTAAGAAACCATGAGCAGAACATCCAAGAAATATGGGATAACATCAAGAGACCAAATTTAAGAGTCATTGGGATACAGGAAGGGACAGAGTTTCAAACCAAAGGAATGAGCAATCTATTCAATGAAATAATACGAGAAAACTTCCCAGACTTGAAGAATGAGACAGAACCCCAAATCCTAGAAGCCTACAGGACGCCGAATGTGCAAAATCATAAGAGACCCACACCTAGACACATTATAATGAAGATGCCCAACATACAGAATAAGGAGAGAATTTTAAAAGCTACAAGAGAAAGGAAGCAGATCACATTTAGGGGTAAGCCAATCAGGATAACAGCTGATCTTCCAACACAGACTCTGAAAGCTAGAAGATCCTGGAATAACATATTTCAAACACTGAAAGAAAATGGGTTCCAACCAAGAATTGTGTTTCCAGCGAAATTAAGCTTCAGGATGGAAGATGAAATTAAAACCTTCCACGATAAACAAAAGTTAAAAGAATTTGCAGCTAGAAAACCATCTCTTCAAAACATCCTTGGCAAAACATTACAGGAAGAGGAAATGGAAAATAACAATGAAACCCAACAGTGGGAGGTAGGACAGTAAAGGGGGGAAAATAATCAAAGAGGAAAACAAACCATGTTTAGTAACATAAATAAACAAATATGGCTGGAAGAACAACCCATATCTCAATAATAACCCTAAATGTCAATGGCTTAAACTCACCAATCAAGAGACACAGGCTAGTAGAATGGATCACAAAACAAGACCCAACAATATGCTGCATACAGGAGACGCATTTGATAGGAAAAGACATACATAGGATGAAGGTGAAAGGTTGGGAAAAATCATATCACTCATATGGACTTCAAAAACAAGCAGGAGTATCCATACTCATATCAAATAAAATAGATTTCAAGCCAAAGTTAATCAAAAGGGATAAAGAGGGACACTACATACTGCTCAAGGGAACCATACACCAACAAGACATAACAATCATAAATATATATGCCCCAAACAATGGTGCAGCTATGTTCATCAAACAAACTCTTCTCAAGTTCAAGAGTCTAATAGACCACCATACAATAATCATGGGAGACTTCAACACACCTCTATCACCACTGGACAGATCTTCCAAGCAAAAGTTGAATAAGGAAACTATAGAACTCAATAACACAATTAATAACCTAGACTTAATTGACATATAGAGAATATACCACCCAACATCAAGCAGTTACACTTTTTTCTCAGCAGCACATGGATCCTTCTCAAAAATAGATCATATATTATGTCACAGGGAAACTCTTAGACAATATAAAGGAGTAGAGATAATACCATGCATCCTATCTGATCATAATGGAATGGAACTGAAAATCAACGATAAAAGAAGGAAGGAAAAAGAATACATCACTTGGAGAATGAACAATAGGTTACTGAATGATCAATGGGTTATAGAAGACATCAAGGAGGAAATTAAAAAATTCTTAGAGATTAATGAAAACACAGACACAACATATCGGAATCTATGGGACACATTGAAAGCAGTTCTAAGAGGAAAATTCATTGCTTGGAGTTCATTCCTTAAAAAAAGAAAAAACCAACAAATAAATGATCTCATACTTCATCTCAAAATCCTAGAAAAAGAAGAGCAAAACAACAGCAAAAGAAGTAGAAGGCAAGAAATAATTAAAATCAGAGCTGAAATTAATGAAATCGAAACAAAAGAAACAATTGAAAGAATTGACAAAACTAAAAGTTGGTTCTTTGAAAAAATAAACAAAATCGACAGACCCTTAGCCATGCTAGCAAAGAGAAGAAGAGAGAGAACTCAAATTACTAGCATACGGGATGAAAAAGGCAATATCACAACAGACACTTCAGATATACAGAAGATAATCAAAAATTATTTTGAATCCTTATACTCCAATAAATTAGAAGATAGTGAAGGCATCGATAAATTTCTTAAGTCATATGATCTGCCCAGATTGAGTCAGGAGGATATAGACAACCTAAACAGACCAATATCAATTGAGGAAATAGAAGAAATTATCAAAAGACTACCAACTAAGAAAAGCCCAGGACTGGATGGGTATAGAGCAGAGTTTTACAAAACCTTTAAAGAGGAACTAATACCAATACTTTTCAAGCTACTTCAGGAAATAGAAAAAGAGGGAGAACTTCCAAATTCATTCTACGAGGCCAACATCACCCTGATACCTAAACCAGACAAAGACACTTCAAAGAAAGAAAACTACAGACCAATATCTCTAATGAACCTAGATGCAAAAATCCTCAATAAAATTCTGGCGACTCGGATACAAAAACATATCAAAAAAATTGTGCACCATGATCAAGTAGGATTCATCCCTGGGATGCAAGGCTGGTTCAATATACGGAAATCAATAAATGTTATTCACCACATCAATAGACTTAAAAATAAGAACCATATGATCATCTCGATAGATGCGGAAAAAGCATTCGACAAAGTACAGCATCCCTTTATGTTCAAAACTCTAGAAAAACTAGGGATAACAGGAACATACCTCAATATTGTAAAAGCAATCTATGCTCAGCCTCAGGCTAGCATCATTCTGAATGGAGAAAAATTGAAGGCATTCCCTCTAAAATCTAGAACAAGACAGGGATGCCCTCTCTCACCACTTCTGTTCAACATAGTTCTCGAAACACTGGCCAGAGCAATTAGACAGACGAAAGAAATTAAAGGCATCAAAATAGGAAATGAAGAGCTTAAATTATCACTATTTGCAGATGACATGATTCTATACCTAGCAGACCCAAAAGGGTCTACAAAGAAACTATTAGAGCTAATAAATGAATTCAGCAAAGTGGCAGGATATAAAATCAACACGCATAAATCAAAGGCATTCCTGTATATCAGCAACAAATCCTCTGAAATGGAAATGAGGACAACCACTCAATTCACAATATCTTCAAAAAAAATAAAATACTTGGGAATCAACCTAACAAAAGAGGTGAAAGACTTATACAATGAAAACTACAGAACCCTAAAGAGAGAAATAGAAGAAGATCTTAGAAGATGGAAAAATATACCCTGTTCATGGATAGGCAGAACTAACATCATCAAAATGGCGATATTACCAAAAGTTCTCTATAGGTTTAATGCAATGCCAATCAAAATCCCAACGGCATTTCTTGTAGAAATAGAGAAAGCAATCATGAAATTCATATGGAAAAATAAAAGACCCAGAATAGCAAAAACAATGCTAAGCAGGAAGTGTGAATCCGGCGGTATAGCTATACCAGAGTTCAAACTACACTACAGAGCAATAGTAACAAAAACAGCATGGTACTGGTACCAAAACAGGCGGGTGGACCAATGGTATAGAATAGAGGACACAGAAACCAATCCACAAAACTACAACTACCTTATATTTGATAAAGGGGCTAAAAGCATGCAATGGAGGAAGGATAGCATCTTCAACAAATGGTGCTGGGAAAACTGGAAATCCATATGCAACAAAATGAAACTGAATCCCTTTCTCTCGCCATGCACAAAAGTTAATTCAAAATGGATCAAGGAGCTTGATATCAAATCAGAGACACGCCGTCTGATAGAAGAAAAAGTTGGCTACGATCTACATACTGTGGGGTCGGGCTCCAAATTCCTCAATAGGACACCCATAGCACAAAAGTTAATAACTAGAATCAACAAATGGGACTTACTCAAACTAAAAAGTTTTTTTCTCAGCAAAAGATACAATAAGAGAGGTAAATAGAGAGCCTACATCCTGGGAACAAATCTTTACTCCTCACACTTCAGGTAGAGCCCTAATATCCAGAGTATACAAAGAACTCAAAAAATTAGACAATAAGAGAACAAACAACCCAATCAACAAATGGGCCAAGGACCTGAACAGACACTTCTCAGAGGAGGACATACAATCAATCAACAAGTACATGAAAAAATGCTCACCATCTCTAGCTGTCAGAGAAATGCAAATCAAAACCACCCTAAGATACCATCTCACTCCAGTAAGATTGGCAGCCATTATGAAGTCAAACAACAACAAGTGCTGGCGAGGATGTGGGGAAAAGGGTACACTTGTACATTGCTGGTGGGACTGCAAATTGGTGCAGCCAATTTGGAAAGCAGTATGGAGATTTCTTGGAAAGCTGGGAATGGAGCCACCATTTGACCCAGCTATTCCCCTTCTCGGTCTATTCCCTAAAGACCTAAAAAGAGCATGCTACAGGGACACTGCTACATTGATGTTCATAGCAGCACAATTCACAATAGCTAGACTGTGGAACCAACCTAGATGCCCTTCAATGGATGAATGGATAAAAAAAAATGTGGCATTTATACACAATGGAGTATTACTCTGCATTAAAAAATGACAAAATCATAGAATTTACAGGGAAATGGATGGCATTAGAGTAGATTATGCTAAGTGAAGCTAGCCAATCCCTAAAAAACAAATGCCAAATGTCTTCTTTGATATAAGGAGAGTAACTAAGAACAGAGTAGGGTTGAAGAGCATGAGAAGAAGATTAACATTAAACAGGGATGAGAGGTGGGAGGGAAAGGGAGAGAGAAGGGAAAATGCATGGAAATGGAAGGAGACCCTCAGAGTTATACAAAAGTACATACAAGAGGAAGTGAGGGGAAGGGGAAAAATAATACAAGGGGGACAAACGAATGTCAGTAGAGGGGGCAGAGAGAGAAGAGGGGAGGAGAGGGGAGGGGAGGGGGGATAGTAGAGGATAGGAAAGGCAGCAGAATACAACAGACACTAGTATGGCAATATGTAAATCAATGGATGTGTAACTGATGTGATTCTGCAATCTGTATATGGGGTAAAAATGGGAGCTCATAACCCACTTGAATCAAATTGTGAAATATGATATATCAAGAACTATCTATGTAATGTTTTGAACAGCCAACAATAAAAAATTAAAAAAAAAATTAAATAAATACATAAAAATAAATTAACAGCAAGATTTTAATTTTTATAATTGTTTAGGTAATAAATCTTTGTAACAGAAAAAATATAGAAGGATGAGTGACAGATCAGTCCATAGAGTTCAAGGTATCTGAATTTAATATTATGGTGACAATCACTGCTTCCTGAAATCATGCCAATGTCTCACTCACATGGAATCTTTATACAGCACAAATCTGAGCTGATATGAGTATTGAAATTACTATGCTTTGTTCTTTGCCTTTTTATTTAATTAAGATCCAAACAAAATAGTTTGTATTTTTTTATAATATATTGTAAAATAAAGTTAGTTTTATTGATTTTTAAATTTCCAAACATAGCAATCGTTATCTGAACTCTGGCTGGAAGTTTCAAACATGCCTCATCTAGTGGCAGATGGAGCTGAAAAGAGTACAGTTCAGAATTAGTTCTCATAGGAAAAAGGGTTATTACCAGTCACATGTGTGATTTCACATATCCTAATAATTTGTAGATGATTCTTATAATTAACACAAATGACAATGTCTACACGGACTACCTATTGTTATAAAATATAATTCCACATGGCAAGCAGATGCATTGGAATTAAACCTAACCCCTAATTCAGTTGTCTTGAAAAACATTCATATATTCTTGTTCTACATCTTTCTATAACCCAACATAAGCATAAGTGGACAGTGAGAGGCGACTCCAAACATTACCCCATAAACAGAGATTTGGGAAAAATACTAAATTAGTTAGTGTGAAATAAAGGATATTATTTTGTGTTCATTGACATTTTCCTAAATGATTTACTGCAATAGTGGTGATTAGGCTGAATGTCAAGTGTGCCATATTGTCTCCTTTTAGAGTCAGAGGTAAATGGGATAGTTCATATTTTGACATTTTCATTTTGGAATGGTCTGACTAAATGACAGAGAAACCAGCACTGGAGGTAATAATACTGTTCATACAGCTGCAAAATGAGTGTGCCAGCCAATAACTCTCCAATGCCTCACTGAAATTTTAAATGGGTTTTCCTTGACAAATAACATTGATACAAAAGCAAAACAGAAATCAAAAGCAAGAAACTATTAGGTGTTCTTACAGGAAGAAAGAATAGAAAGCTAAAATGTTTTCCAGCCTCCCTGGGTTCTACTACTTTGAGTGCTAAAAAGGACAAATTGAGTTTTGTATGTCTGTTTATGGAGTTCCAGTTACAGGCTATCATTAAATAATACGAAATTATTTCAAAAGATATGATTGTTTTCATGTTGGACATTAGTGTGTTAATCATTTCTCACATTAGGAAACAGAGAAAATAATATATGAGGAATACTTATTTAAATCAACTTAATATTTTATTGTGATTCAATGGCCCCAATAATCAGCAATTAAATTATTGATTAATCTATCTTGTTCATTTCAAAAATATCCTTTGCTGTTGAAAGAAAAGTTTGTAATTTATAAATAGTGATGATTTCAAATCACATTTTGAAAAAGAAGCATAAAGCTAGTAGACTTATGTGATTCCAAATTTTCATATAATTTATAGTAATCAATACAGTATACAGCAATCTAAGAGGATAGAACAGGATAAAGACTTTAGAAATAAACTCACTCATTTATGGTTAATTGATTTTTGACAAAGGTACCATGACAATTCAATGGGAAAGGATATTTACCACAAATGGTGCTGGAACAAATAGATACCTATATGTAAGCAGAATCCACAAAAACAAACACAAACTTAGATGCATACATCATGCCAGACTCAAAAAGTAAATAAGCATGGATTTTAGAGTTAAGTGTGAAAAGTAAAGCTATACAAATTTTAGAAGAAAACAAGGGGTAAACTATTTGTTTTCTTGAGCTTTTAGAAAGGAAACGTAAAAACAAAACAAAATAAAAATTGTATTCTTCTCCATAACCTCCAGAAAGGAACACTGCTTTGTGGATCCCTTGACCTTAGCCTAATGAGACTTGTGTCATATCATTAATGACAGTAGTTCTATAAAATAGTAAATCTGTGTTAGTCATTAATTTCTTTCAATATCTAAAACTTCTTAGGCATGTTTCACAAAACCTGAGGTAAAAAATTAAAAATTGATAAATTTGATTTCATCTATATTAAAAACTTGTGGTTTTCAAAAGATATCATTAAGAAAATAAAAAGACATGCCACAGAGTGGGAAAAATATCAGCAAGTCATATATAAGAATGGACTTATATTCAGAAAGTCTTAGTTATCTAGTTCCATGTGCTAAAGTGCTCTAGTACTTAGCATCTAAAACAACAAACCTTACAGTTTCTGAAGGTCAGGAATCTGGGAGTGGCTCAGCTGAAATGCTCTAGCTCAGAGGCTACTGTGAAGTTGGCTGAGGCTGTAGCCATCTATAGTTAGAGTGTGTGCTTTCATGCCCACTCATGTGGTTGCTGGCAGGCCTCAAGTCCTTGCTGACTGTTGACAAAATACTTCTCAGTTCCTTGTCTTGTGGTCCTCTTCATAGACCATCTAATCAGCTTCATGATGTGCAACTGGAGTTTCCCGAGTGAATGATAAAAAGAGGTGACAGAAGAGTGAGAGAGAGAAAAAGAATAAATAAAGAACCCAAGAAAAAAATCCATTATCTCTTATAGCCTAAACTTGGAAGTGACAAACCATCATTTCTGCATCATGTGCTGTTGATCCTATTGGTCAGACCAATCCTGGGACAATATGAAAGGCAATTCACAAGATTATGAATCCCAGAAGGTGAGATCACCTTAGAGGCTGGCTATCAAACAAAGTATGTAATAAGAGGACAAATAATAAGACAATGGATAAAGCAATTACCCATATCTATAATAAAATAGACTGGCCATACAGAATATTGGCAAATATTTGAAGAAACTGAAACCTTCATTCATTGCTGATGGATTTGAAAATGGTATAGGTCCTTTGAAGAGCAACTTGGTAGGTTTTAAAGTCTAAACATCCAATACTATATGACTGAGCAATTCTAATATAGACATTTATTAAAGAGAAATGAAAATATAAATCTGCACAGACTTGTACATGCATATTTATAATAGTATCACTTGGTCAAAAACTAGAATGCATGCAAATGCCAACAAAATGTAGAGTGCAGGCAATGAATAAAATAATTAAAAAAAAGAATGACTGATGGAAGCAACAAAATACATCTCAACAGCAGCTAAATGAAAGAAGAGTTTTGTTTTGCTGTCATAATAATGTTTACAAACTTAATGACTTAAAACCACACAAATTTACTATCTTTTTTTTTTTTTGTACCAGGGATTGAACTCAGGGGCAATCGACCACTGAGCCACATCCCCAGCCCTATTTTGTATTTTATTTAGAGACAGCGTGTCACTAAATTGCTTAGCACCACGCCATTGCTGAGGCTGGCTTTGAACTCATGATCCTCCTGCCTCAACCTCCTGAGCTGCTGGGATTATAGGCGTGCACCATCGCGCCCAGCCAAATTTACTATCTTATAGTACTATAGCCATAAGTCTCACACACGTCTCATGAGGCTATAGTCAAGGTGTCCATAGGGTGATGGTGTTCCTTTCTGGGGGTTTAGAGGAGAATCTTTCTTTTCCCTTAGCTTTTCTTTCTAAAAGCTGCCTACTATGGCTTATGGCCTCTTCTTTTATCTTCAAAGCCAGCAGTGTAAGGTTTTCCCCACCTTACACCTCTTTGGCCCTTCTTCCATTACTGCATCTCTCTGATTCAGAGGAGAAAGTTTCTGTGTGATTAGGGATGATGTGATTAGGTTGAGCCCACCCAGATAATCTTCCTATCTTAAAGTCTATTCACATCACAAAGTGCCTTTTGACATGTGAAATAACATTCACAAGTACAAGGCTTAGGGAGTGAACATCTTTGGGGGCTTCCATTCTGTCTACCAAACCTTTTGTAAGAAATTTCTAGAAAAAGCAGAACTAAATACATGGAAATTGTATCAGTGGTTGTCTGGGACTAGGGATGAGTGCACATTTCACTGAAATTAGACATGAGAGATATTTTTAGAGTGAAGAAAGTCATCTGAAATTGGATTGTGATCAGACTTGCACAATTCTAAGTTTTACACAAAATCACTAAGTTATATACTTCCAGTGGGAAAATTTTATGGAATATAAAATATACTTCCATAAAGGTGTCAAGTAATTTTAAATAAGTAGAACAAAGCAAAAGAAAATAATGTATGGAAGTAATTAGTATTATTAAAATAAGCATGAATCAATAAGGAGCTCTTATTTGGGTTTGTGACTCAAAGCATTTCATTTCCTCCCAATCACTTGAGTATTTTGGCTTGTACTCATTCTACAGTATATTAGCATATAATGTATTACCTAGTGATCTTAAATACATTTTGACAGAAGTAAAAAAATACTATTGTGCACGGTGTAAGACATCTGCACTCAAACAAAGATCTAAACAAAAGCCTTTCTTTGAATACCTCCATTGGATGAATTATAAACTTGTGGACACAGAGGCTAGAATCAGATTTCTGAATGTTCCATCCCATCATACACAGAAAACTGATTTGTTATTAAGATTCATAGCACATCCCATTTGTCAATTCACTTTTTCCTCATAAATATATAGTACATCTCTTTTCTACAGTTTCCCTTGCCTGGCAAGTGGTAAACCAGAACCCTGAAAACTTTGAGTCTTTTCTAAGTGCATAGAAAAATATACATAGACTTAATTGCTTAAAAGACTAAGTAGTTGATATGTATGTGCTTCCCAAGAACTCAAGAGGGTTATGTTACCCTTTGCCACTTTGTTAGTAATGACTCATTAATTTATTCTGATTAACCTTAAAGATATGAACAAGTTAGTTGGCTAAGGGTGTGAAGCGGTGGGTGGCACAACAGGAAGCCTGATGCTGGCATACTTAGCTATAGATGTTAACCTCTCACTGTGGCTATTCCCATGATGACATTCATTCTGTTTTTACTTTGCGCCTCGAGGTCTCCTATAACTGAAGATGTAATGTCTGTGGATTGCTCTGAGATGAAAAGTTTATCCAAGGAGAAGGCGTTACTGTACGGCAGAAGCATCTGCTTTAAAGTTTGTCAAAACAATGCGGATGGGAGTGAGGGCCTCAATGGGCCATGTCAACATGATCTCACCTTCAAGTGCAAGAATGTGAGAATCAGTGCCTACTTCTCTTATGCTCCTTCAAATAAATAAAGAAAGCATAATTGTTTATCTGATTTATTCCCTTTTATTATTTCTTACTTCAATTTTTCCTATCCTGTTTATATTATTAGGGATTTTTAAAAATCCCTTAACATTAATGGTCAAATATAACTCAGAAACACTAGATTTATTTTTCTATGTATTGATTGTGTTGACAAAAAAAAAAATCAGGAGCAAAATAGATACTTCCTGAGAAATATATTTTTAGAAATATCGTATCAATGTTTGTATCTTACTTATTCTTTGTCAAGCAGGGTTAAGAAACAGAAAAATTTTTCATTCTTTTTGTAAGCATAAAAGATTTAAAACATACTCATTTCTAATTAAATTGATGTAAATGCTTTAATTATGAATCAAAAGACTCATCCTTCATTTGACTAGTCTGATTCAGTAATACTTTTTTCAGTTCTAAAGTCCTTACCAAAGCAATTTTATCCTTTTAAAAAAAGCTATACCCTGAATTTAATTACAGATTAGAGCAGTTTCTGTTACCAAAATGGCTTTGGGGAGTTTCACTTAATTAGAATCAGTTAAACTGTATGTTCTATAACCAACTTTAAGGGTGCCATTAAAATAAAACCTGACAAACATCAGGATTTTACTTTTGACCTGTTTCTCAGAGATTATTTTGAATCCATAATTTGAAACAATCCTACAAGGAAACTCTGGTCTTCAGAAGAGACAAACACAAGTAGAGGAAAATCTTTATTAAGAAGTTATTGGGCCAGGCACAGTGGCACATGTCTATAATTCCAGCAATTTGGGAGGCTGAGGCAGGAGGATCTCAAGTTGAAGGCCAGCCTTAGCAACTTACAGAGGCCCTAAGCAACTTAGCCAAATCCTTTCTCAAAATTTAAACAAACAAACCAAAAAAAAGGCTGAGAATGTATCTCAGTGATAAAATGTGCCTGGGTTTAATCCCCAATACCAAAAAGGAAGGAAAGGGAGAGAGAGAGAGAGAAGGAAGGAGTAGTTCAGGGTTTCATTTTTCTATTTTTTAGTAGAAATATTCATTTTTTAAAGTAAATATTATGTATAGATGTGATATTGCATCTTGAAAACCAGTATAAGAAGATGTGAGAGTCAAGAAATCTGGATTTCCACTTTATTCCTACTGAAAGAAATTGTGTGATCCAGAAAAAATCCCCATGTCCATATCATAAAATAACAGAATTGACTTCATGTACTCAAATGAAACTAAAAAACTCTATTCCAAAACTCATCATGTTAATAATTATTTAACAAGCAATTAGATTGAAAAATTACCTCCAAACTTTAGAAACTGGATCTCAAATTCCAGGGCTGTTCATGGAAATCATGGGTTTATTAGAGCGGGTATGAGCAAGGAAGAAGCCAGGAGAACTCTTCGAAAATTTCTTACAGCTAAAACAGAACGTCTAATTCTGAAATTTTCCACATCTACATTTTTGGTCAATTAGAGAGACTATAGGTAAAAAAAAAAAAAGGCATATTCCTTAGAGGCTGGCATTCATTTAATTACAAAGAGAAATGGGAAAATTAAATTCTCAAAATGGGACAAAATTCTTAAGTAACTCTCATTTTCTCCTTACCACCCCACCCCCAGTTAAGCCACAGAAAATGTTTTTTTTCCCCAATTAGAAGTAACTAGTTGTAGCTATTTCAGTTTAGGTAAATGTCACTGAGTGGCATTTCCTGAGAAAAATTCAGCAGATGAACCCAAACGTCCTTGCTAACTTTTTTTCCCTGTCAGTCTTCAATGTTTTTTTCTTAACCTCATTTCAATTGTCTTAGTATAAAAGCCAGATGTCTAAATGGCAGAACTATAAGGAGTTCTATAAAATAGTCAGTGGATGAAGAACTAGAGACACCATTTTCGCCTTGAGACTTTAGAATAAGATTTTCTCCTGGGAGTCACTGCCAAATCCTGTGCCTGGTACATGGGAGAGACTCAATACATGTTAACTTGATTAGCAGCCATTCCTCAAACTGGCTTTGTACCAGTCTTTCCTTGCTCTCTGGGATATGGGTTGCTTGAATAAGTGGTAAACAAAGGTCATGGGAAAATTTTATTTTACCTGTTACTCTATTTCTGACTCCAAGCTTTCTACGAGTTCTGATAAAAATGTCCTCTGCACTTTCCCTGACCATATGTTACCCAAATTTCTATATCACAAATATTACATATGAGATAAAGTATCTAAAATTATAAGTTCTCTGGCTAATGTCTTTCATCTGACCCACAGTTTGGGCTAAATAATGAAATTCTGAAGCCAATGGAATGTTTAAATTTTGGTTGGCTAAGGCTGAATGTTTTATGATTTTTGTCTAGAAGCTTCAAAAACTGTATGTACTGGTACAGATAAATATTGAAGAGGTACTTGCTGTATAAGTGACTTGGAGTGTGTACTGAAAGCTGATTGGGAAAAGATTTCACAATAAAATTTGGTTAGTTCCCACAAAGTCTAATGCTTGAGCAGTTCATCCAAACTTCTCTGTATTTTCAGATTGCCCCTGGTTTGCCTTCTCCATATTAGAGGCAATTTCATGAGGTTATCTCTAGAAGGAAGAGCTTCTTGTTCAATACAAAAATAAGAATCAGAGAGAAAGAGGTGGAGTTTCCTGCCTGAAATCAACCGGTAACATGCTGTGTCCATTATGATCCCTCTAGTTCAGTAAAGTGGAGATTGCCAGGAGACTGCTACAAATGGAGTTTCATTGAAGATCAAAGCTAAGTACGCTGCTTTAACAGACTTTATGCTCCCAATTTTCATTTCCTGTAGGTGGTGAGCTCCTGAATTGTAGTAATTATCAAAGCCTCTGATTGAGGCAATTTGTTTCCTTCCTGACACTGAAAATGTCATAAAGGCAATATAACATTCTGCCTCTCAATGGCCCGAAATTTATAGCTCATTTGTAACCATTCTGGTTAGTTCTAAGGCAGCAGGAATCAGAATGTTTTGTTTTAGGGTTTCTTTGAAGTTTCTTACTGGAGTTTATTTTTAAATATCCTTATTGGTTTGTTCTATATTCATAAATAAATTGATTGTATCACTCTTAATTCTTACTTACCAATTATACCTAATTTTAGTTGGCAGTTATAATAAGGAAATTATATGTGATCCAAACATTTTATGGAAAATTTTGTGATTCTGTGATCTTCTAATTAAATTACAAAATTAAAACTGGACCCCAAGCCTTTCTTATGTCAAGCAGTTTAAAAAGAGTAAGCATGTGTAAAAAATGCACTTCATTTTTCAATTTTAGATGGAGTGATCGTTTATGCATTATTTTTGTAGCTCCAAAGATAAAATTCCTAGGACTTTTAGACAGTTGGAAAGAAATTTTTAATAGTGGATCTTTGTGAACATGAAACATGCTTGTGATTACTTCAGACCTAATTGTCTCTTTTTCAGCAGATGAGATATTCTAAATAAATACATTAAATAATAGCAATTATTATTATTATTATTATTATTATTATTATTATTATTATTGGTATGCAGGTTAGTGACTAAAACAGAGGAGGTAAACATTAAATAGAGTTTGAATAAAGAATAGTAGGCTCAGTGTCACAGAACATTAGACTGGAAATAAACCTATAAAAACCTCTCAGTAGAACTCTTACATTTTAAAATTGTCAAAATTCAATTCAAGGAATTGTCTCTGGTTAGATTTTCAGCTAGTGGTTTAGTTCAGGCAATAATCCATATCCTTTACTTATAATTCACTTTATTTACAACTTTTCTAGACATTCTAACTGAAAACAAAAGTGACTCTACATGTATTGAACTATCCATATAATTAGTAATTTAAATAGTCTCAAGCTAAATATTGATATGTAGACATATGACTGCACATACTTTTAGACAGTTGTACATCTCTTAGGTTATGTTCAATTATTTATTGCTTAATATTTATTTCTTTGCACACACAGTTTTGACAATAGAAAAGATTTTAAAAGGACACCCACAATTTAAATTTTAAATTTTAACTTCCAATACGTACCCATGCTTATATATTTTCTGAAATTGTAATAATGAAGTAATATAATTTCCATTCTGTTTTTAAACTAACATTATACCAAGACTTCGTCAAGTATTACGTAATGTTCGTAATTATTACTTAGAATGACATAATATTTCATTGACTTACTTGATATTTATCCAACAATTTCCATCTTGTTGAGAAAGTAGGTCATTTCCAACATTACTGTAAATAACACTACTGTGAATTCTTTTGTGTACATTGCTCTCTCCTAATGTTTTTCTTTAAATTATTTCTCTATGTAATAATATTTCCATTATTACTGAATTTTAACTGGATATGAATATTTAGATATCAACAACATTCATAGGGTATTTTGCTAAATTGTGTTCCATAGAGATTATATCCTATAACTACACTAAGGTTGTAAAGGCTGCTGTGATTGAACAACCAAATCCCACTGTCACCTGACGTGGAACATGAAAACACCAGAGAAGCCACAGGTAGGACTGGTACTATACGTAGAAGGGCAGGCAGAGTCTGAAAAGATAAATTTATAGGACATCTTCTCAAAGACCCCCAATAGTCTTTCTGCAATTTCCAGCAATATAATTTCTCAGTAACTTTCTAAGGAGTTACATTAATAGAGGGAAGGCATTTCTAGACCAAGAAAGGTAAAGCAATTTCAAGTAAATACATATCCAGATTCTACTTTATACATTTTAATTCTTATTACCAATTATAATTCTTAGCATAGACTCAATCCTCCAAATAAGCACCAAGGAAGAGCTGAAAACATGAAACTACTGAGTAAAAGAAAATAGGACAGTGAAGCTAGGCACAGTGACACACACCTGTAATCCCAGTGGCTCGAGGGGCTGAGATAGGAGGATTTCAAGTTCAAAACCAGCCTCAGCAAAAGTGAGGCATTAATCAACTCAGTGAGACCCTGTCTCTGAATAAAATTCAAAATAAGGCTGGGGATGTGGCTCAGTGGTCAAATGTTCCTGAGTTCAATTGCCAGTATCAAATAATAATAAGTGAATTTAAATGTTTCCTATACAAAGCACACACTAGTTAATGAGAAAGTCATGCTTTTTTTCACAATTCTTTAGGACTCAGGCTAAAGATTCACACATTTGTGCTGATTTACTTGCTCATTATGGCTCAACAGTCCTTTCCTGGTATTTGCAACCTTATAGCTACCACTTATTGCAAAGCTGTTATATTCTGATTTCTTGGGTACTTTTTGTTCAGGATCTCATTTAATTCTCATAACTCTATATGGTATCATTTATTTCCTTCATGTTTTATACATAGGGTTCAAGGCCCAGAATGTTTAAGTATTTTGCATAAAATCAAAAGTTCTAAGTTATGAGAGAGAAAGATCCACCCTTCTTTGAATGACTGCTATTTCAAATATCTCTTCATGTGGTATTGTCACAGTGAGAGGAGATTTCTGCTATAATATGTTAATAACTTTTCTGGGATATTTGAATTATACTGTGATTTTTTCCATTCATAAAATTTGAAAAACCTTTTGGTTAATTCTTTGTCTCAGAAAGTCAGTCACATTGGGCATTAACTCCATTGTTTTATGTGTATCCAGGAAAATACAAATGGGAACCACAGTAGTGACCCAAAATGAACTCTCTAACATTTTATGAAATGTTACATTTTGCACTCAATCTTCATGACTAAAGTGTACTAGAGTCACAACACAATCCAAATCAGCAGTTGTGTAGCCAGTGGAATCTCAATAATACTAATTCAGATTTAACAACCACTCTGATTCATCTCTTCAGATTCAGATCCCATAAAAATAAAGAATGAAGTCTCATGACTTTTACTAAAATATCTCTATAATTCATAAAAAGTAATTAAATCTGAAGAAGTGCTTGGTTCTGAATATACTTGTGTCACAAGCACAGAGACCTCAGATTTAATGACTTCAAGTCATTAAATTAATTAAGTCTATCTTGCAGAAAATCATTAAAATCACTCTCAAGAATGTATGTAGTCAGGGGGCAATAGAGAAGAGTAATATTACCTTAGATTAGGAGGAGGGAAGTGATAGGAAGGGAAGGGAGGGGATAAATGAGGATAGGAAAGATGGAATGAAATGGACATTATTACTTTATGTATATATGTAACTACATGAACTATATGATTCTGCAACATGTACACTCAAAAAAATGAGAAATTATATCCCATCTATGTATGATTTATCGAAGTGCATAAATGCATTCTACTGTCATGTATAACTAATTAAAACAAATTAAAAATATATTTTTTTAAAAAAAGATGCATGTAGTGTTAGCTGTAATGATCTTAGAACAAAGTTAAGAAAAAGTTCTTTTTATTGCTTCAAAAACTTCACGCAAGAAATTATTGGGTGAATACCTTTTTAAAGTTTAAAGAATTCCACCACAAATTTAATCTGAAGTGGAAAACACTAACTGTGTAATTTATATGTTATTAGCGAATGTTTAATATAAAAATACTCATACTAGAGATTCATAAGAAAACTATTTGAGTCTATAATAGGTAGAAAGATACTGGCCACAAATAGATCTTGAAATTTTAACTGCAAAGAAATATACAGCCTGCCTTTATGTAGGTCTTTACAATCTATATATTGAGTTACAAATATGTGACAAATTAAGTCCTGTGAAGGGGAAAGAACAAGGTTCCTTGTAGGTGCACACAACTCTGAAAATCTGCTTGTAAATTGTTTGGCTCTTAAAACATAATTTTTCATAGAAAATATTTCAAATTATAGCCTCTCTCCACCTGAAACCCATTGAAGGTAATTAAGTTGAACTGTGGTTATTATACTTGAGACAGAATTCTGAGTTCAGGGAGGAAAGGGGCAGAGAACCTATATTTACTTCTTTTTTTCTGGCTACAGGGTTGGCTCTGGATAAAATTTGGCATAGGCAGTGTGCAAGAATTCATACTTCTTTATATTTATTCCTCTCTCCCCTGAATGTTGTCTGCTAGTTTGTTTTGGGGTGTGCTATACTTATTTCCTGTTTTAAACCATGCTTACTGCCACATTATCCAGCACATTTACCTAAATACTCTGTCTCAAGATCATCCCCGCCCCTCTTGCCCCAACTAAAGTTCTTTGAACACAGAAGGTGCTCAATAATTATTCATTGAAAGAATGATTGAAGGAAACGCAGAAACTAAAAGGATGTGGTGCTCGCTGAGCCTTCACGTTACAGCCTCTTCCCTCTCTATACCCATACATTCTCAGCTCTTCTTCAAGTTTCACATTTGTTGTTCTCTGAAATGATTTCCTTGGGAGCAAGAGCTTGAGTTCCAACAAGTGTGGTAAAGGTAGACTAAGAGGGCAGCAATGCAGATTTTTCAGAGCTGGGGATGGAAGAGCACTTTATTTTTAAATAAGGTGTAAATAATGAGGTTGCATAGCTCCAAGGACCATTATGAATTTTTATGAAACAAGGTAAGTACACAGTTGACACGTGGTGTAGCTGTCTTATATTTGCTTCCCACATGTTCCAAACAGTGGCAGGACCTTTGAGCTGTCATTTCTCTGTCCTGTCCAGTGTGGCGAGGGGAACAAGGAAACCATTCGGCTACTATGCTCTTGCTCTACCACTGCAGTTCACAGTCGACAATGCTCAAGGTGGAGCACAGCTCTCATGGTAATTCCTGGGCAAGGTGCCTCCCTAGGCCTTTCCTGGGCCGCATACCTATCTCATTGCTAAACTGCATCTGGTTAGAAAGTCCATGCACATGCTCTTGTATGGTCAAAAGAAGAAACACCTCCTCAGTACAGAACTCACTCAAGGCTGGACCTGGCACATGGCAGGCTGCTAGCCAAAATGTGCCCACTAAGCCCCTAACAAATAAATCATGAATCTGGGTGACTGGAGAGACAAATGTTTACCGTGGAACAGTAACAAAAAGTCTGGGCTTTTTGCCATTTAGGAACGAAGAAAGAAAAAGCATATAAGCTTTCTTGTCCTTTCCTGAATAGACTGCTGGGAATATGTAGTGCATTCGGTCTTTGGAGGGGCATATTGACAAAAAAAACTGAGATTTTTTAAATAGAATATAATATATAACATATATTATACATATAATATATATACATATATTTATATTTTTGTAATAAAAGACTTGCTTTTATTATAATCTGCCCTTTCCTATCACAGTCTTTTTTTTATTTAAGGCTATAGAGCGAGTGTGTTTTACTCATTGAATTTCAAGAATGAGGGAGAGTAATGTAATGTTTATGAGCAGAGGCTGTTACTCTGCTCACTATCAATTCCAGCTGTGCCACTAGCTCGCTGTGTGACTTCTGGCGAGTTACTTAACATCTTCCTCTCTGGTCATTACAATTAGACAATATGTTTATACATGTTAAGAACTAAGAACAGCGACTGCAATAGATTAAATTCTCCACAAATGTTACTTGAATATTTTTTGTTTACTTTTATTACTTCTAAAATTAGAATTAGTTTTGGAATTCTACTTGTAACATTATGATCAAAGAGCCCCAAATAGCCACCAATAGTTGTTTAGGCTGGCTAGTGTAGGTTGGTTTGTTCGTCTAAAGAAAGTTACCTGGCAGTGGTATTTTAAATTAAGTATTTGTTTATTGTTCACTTTGTCTAAATTTGATATTTTATTCATATACTGTGTTTTATCTGCCTTTCTCACTATACCTGGTGAATTTCAAAATATGGAGGTAAAGTAAATGAGAATCCTAGACAATAGAAATTTAGTATACTAATGTAATTTATTCCAGAGGAAAAAACTGTAAAATATTTCTAAATAGTTTATTATTGGCATTCTATTGTATATAGATGTATTCATTTTTCCATTTGATGAGCAGAATGCTTTTCTTTCGACTGTTTTTTGACAGTCTGACAAATTGTGTCAGATGTTGACCACTGTTCAACATGCAAAGACTTTAGAGTTTCTTTCTTATCTTCATTTAAAAACACAGGGAGAAATAAAGAATGTTAAACTGTTTAGTTACATTGTAAATGTACCAGGAAGCTTCCTCTGTGTAGAATAGAAGTGATCTATTAAATAAGAAAGTGAACCATTGATCAATGGAAAATTGAAAGCTAATAAAAATTATGCAGTTGAGACTCATCTCTCCATGCAAGATATTTAAGAAAGAGGGTAGAGGAATTGAAGCAATCTGAACTACTAACACAAAGTTCTGACACTTATTCTATAGGAATCCTAATATGATACATGGTTTTCTCACCTCAAGGCTAAGTAATGAAGGGAAGAAAAGACATAAAATTTTAGAAACTTACTTCACAGGATACTTTTTTTAGAGGCTCTAAAAATATCAGTAGGACCTCATGTAAAAATTCCTTGTAAGGTACCCTTTCTTCAGAACTTCTCTAGATAACCTAAACTTCAAGTTCAGTTATAATGTAAGCTGGAGAATAGGGAAGTAAGAAAGGAGGTTTAGTAGTTAGCCTAATCAAAAATACCCCTAAAAACTTGCCTGTATACTCTAAAATCTACTTGACATTTTAAAGAAATTTGTTCTTATTTATAAAATTAATCATGTTTTGAGTAAGAACATTAACCAGATAGCAGAATAGGAACCCCCAGTCCCTTCTTCGCCAATGGAGAAAATGATTCAACAACAGCTCAAGGAAGAATTTCCTTTGTGATGAATGCAGAAACAATTTAAGAAGATTGTGCATCACAGATGAATTAAAATCAGATGCATCAAAGCCAGTAGAAAAATTTGTGACACTCACTTGCCAGAGCCCTTCCTCTGGCTCATGTCACATTTGATAGGAGACTCCCACATTTTCCCTGGGCAGGGGGAAAAAAATCAAAAACAGACTGGAACATATTCATTTTATTCACTTTTTAAGGTGGGGGATTACTGATCCAGGATTGAATTCTGTCTTGCTTGAAGTTAAACTGACAGAAAAGAGCACCAGCTTTAAGACCACTGAGAATAAAGATGACAGTTTGAACTAGCAAGCTCTTACTGTTTTCCTTCACCTCAACTCACTGTAGGCCCAGTGGAAAGTGGGGAGGGCAACTCTCAGCTTCTCCCTGGGAAGGGAATGAGTTGCAGCATCCATCCAACATTCCACATTTTCAAGGGGCTGCACAAGGAACAGATTTCAGTCTTGCCTGACTTGGAGCACTGATGGGATCTGGCATACTCTAGATGGGGGCTACTGAGAATAGGAGAGAGTTGGTTTCTTTGCTGTTTATCCAGAGGACTCTGGTACAACAGACAGAGACCAATACAGTCAGATGCTTCTTCCTTGAAGAGAAAAGGGAAGAATATAGCATAACTCCAATATTCTAGCTTATCTGTGTACTTCTTAGGATACGTGCTGGTTTCCGTATCACCTAATTTGTAGCGTTTATGGGACCTGGAATTCTCTAGATGATTGAGAGCCACTGAGAACCAAGAAGATCTAGGTACTGTGCATCAAAAGAATTGCAATACAGAATACAAAACACAATATAGCTCAGCAGCTTTTTCTTAGAGTGAGGTTGAGGGGGTGCTAGTGGAAAAAGAATTAATCATACATCCAATGTTCTGGCTTTTAAGGAAGGAGTCTTCAAGACGTATTGGTTTCTGTTTCACCTGTCTCTAAGCACTGATAGGTTCTGACGTACTCTAGATGATGGAACTGCTAAGAACAATACAGTTGGGAAGCTTGCTGATGCTACTGAGGATCTGTAGTCCAGCAGAGGAAAATTAGCTTGATATTTTTCCCCTTGAAGATGGGACAAAGAAGAGAGTGGAATATGATTCCAACATTGTAGTTTTTCAGGGATGAAGGGTTTGTCTGAGGGAGTGATTTCTATCTTACCAGTATAAGAGCACTGGCAGTATCTGGAATAATTTGGGTTCCTGGGTGGGTCACTGAGAAAGAAAGAGCTGAGTATTTTACAGTTGCTTAAGAATGTGTTGTACCATAGGCATACACCAGAGTGAGCAAGAGATCATATGCTCCTGAAGAAAGAAATTGACAAAACCTCTTTGGGAATTTCATATCTGAGTTCAGGATGACAAATCTCCAGAAAATGTTTGATAGGCTCCCAGAATCTTTATCCAGGCTGGTTGGTGAAGGCTTTTTCCTGTATAAAGCCAGTCTATAAATACTGGGAGAGGTGGTTTAAAAAAAATGGAACCCTACACAAAGTAACAAAGTACAAAAAGAAACAAGGAAACTTGGCCCAACCAAAGGAACAATATAAATATCCAGAAACTGACCCTAAAGATACAGAAGTGTATAAATTCCTTGACAAAGGATCCAAAATAACCATAAAAAATTCTCAATGAGATGAAGAGAAGTGATACATAAACAAAATAAGAATATCAGTAAAGAGATAGAATAGATTAAAAAGAACTAATCTGGAACTGAAGACTAAATAACTAAATTGAAAAATTCACAAAGTGAATTTCAACAGCAGATTTGATCCATTAGAATATTTAGTGAATTTAAACATAGGTCATTTGAAATTATTCAATCAAAAGAAGGGAGAAAAAAAGAAGGAATAAGAGAGAAGAAAGTCTTGTGAACTTATGGGACACCCTTTTGGACACATACAGGAGTCCCAGAGACATAAGTCAGAGACAGTGACAGCTTATTTAAGAAATTAATGGCTGAAAACTTCCCAATCTCAGGAAGGATATAGACATTCGAATTCAAGAATCCCAACAAACTCTGAATAAGATAAACTCAGAGAAGACTATAATGAGACATTAAAATTAAATCATTGAAAATTTTTTAAAAAGAAGAAAAATTGAAGACTGTGAAAGAAGTGACCTGTCAGGCACAGGAAAACATAAAACTATCCATGGATTTTTCATCAGAAACATTCCAGGCCAGAAAGGAATGGGATAATACACAGAAAAAGCTATAAGAAAAGAAAATAATTAAAAGCACCTGCCAATCAAGAATGCCATATTTGGCAAAACTATGTTTAAAAATGAAGAAGAAATAAAGACTTTTCATCATCACTACAGTCAACTTAGAAGACATGCTAAATGGAGTCCTATGCTAAACAGAGTCCTTGGAGTCAAAATGAAGAATACTTAGCAGCAACACAAAAGCATAAAGAAGTATGAGACTTTCTGGAAATGCTAATCATATAAACAAGCATAAAATACTGTAATACTGTAATGGCAGTATATGAATCATTGTCAATTCTAGTATAGGATTTAAAACAAATAAACTATAAAACATGTAAATATGTATGTAAATATTTAAAAAATACATTTCATGACATAAATTACATATAGCATGTGTAGGAAATAAAATTGAGAGCTTTTGTATTTGATTGAAGATTAGTTGTCATCAGCTTGAAATGTATTCTTATAAATATAACATATTTTATGTAGGACCCTATTGTAAGTACAAAGAAACTATTTATGAAAGATATACAAAACAAATGAAAAGAAATCAAAGGATGTCACAAAATAAATAAATGAATGAAATGAAACAGGGAGATATCAAGGACAAAAAGCAATAAGACAGAAAAAAATGAAATTGTCATTTTTCTATCATCAATTACTTTAAATGTAAGTATATTAAACTTTCCAATCAAAAGGCAGAGAACTGATGGACAAAAAAACATCCAACTATATACTGACTACAAGAGATTTTCTTCAGATTTGAGTATAGACATTACACTGAAAATCAATGAAAGGAAAATGATCTCCTATGCAAATGATAATCAATGGAAAGGAGTGGTAGACATACTCATATCGGACAAAATATACTTCCATTCAAAAACTGTCACAAAGAAAGATGTTATACAATGATAAAATAGTCAAATGGCCAGAAAGATAAAACAATTATAAATATAATTATTATAATCTATTGACAGAACTGAGAAAGAAATAGACAGAAACACAATAACAGTGGGTGATTTAAGCACTCCATTTTAAATAGTGTGTAAAACAAGTAGATAAACGATGAATAAGGAAATAGAGAGCTTGATCAATACTGTATATAAAAGAAATTTAATTTTATTGTTATGGTTTAGATTTGTGGTGTCTCCCAAAAGCTCATATTCAAGACAAGAAGGTTTAGAGGTGAAATACTTGAGTTATAAAAGATGTAACCCAGTCAGTAAATTACTACCCTAATAGGGATCAACTGAGTGGTAACTGAAAGCAGGTAGGGTATGGGTAAAGAAGGTGGGTTGGCATGCCTTTGGGCTGTTAGAGTCTGTAAACAAGTCAGGATGGCGCCTGGTATTTTGCCAGGGGGAGTGGTTTGTGAGGTGGCGCCAGCGAGCCATTAAGTGTGGAGATTCCTTATTGGTTGACTGCTGTATCTAGTTTATGTTAATTAAGATAAGCTGTGTGTAATGTATATATGTATGTAATATACCCCTCCTGTCCTACAATAAACGGCTCCCACTCCTGCTGTATCAATCTACACAAGTTCTTCTTCACCCCCTGGTTATTTTGCTGCAGCCAGACTGCGGCATTGGGCTATGTATATATTTTGTCTTTGTCAAGCAGAGTTCTCTCTGCTTGCTGGTGTGATGTCTTGAGCTGCTTCCCTCCACCATACTCTTCCACCATGAAAGTGTCCTTATCCATCTTTTATCTACTTACCTCAGGCCCAGAGATATAAAGCCAGCTGGACTATGGGCTGAAATCTCTAAAACTGTGAGTCCCCAAATAAATTTCTCCTCTTCTACTGGTTCTTGTCAGGTCTTTTAGTCATAGCAACAAAAAAAAGCTTCCTGAAGCAGTCTCATGTAGAATACTGTATCCAATGAAAGCATTATACACACTCTTCTTAGGCATACGTGTAACATTCTTCTGTGTAGAACACATGGTAGGTTACAAACAAGTCTTAACTAAATTAAGATTTGTATCATACCAAGTATCTTTTTTAACCACAATGAAATGAAACCAGAAATCAATAACAGAAGAAATTTTGGAAAAATCACAAATATGTGGGAACTAAACAATATACTTGTGAACAACCAATGAGTCAAAGAATAAATCAAAATGGAAATTCAAAAATATCTTGAGACCAATGAAAATAAAAACACAGCACAGCAAAATTTATAATATGAAGCAAATATATTCTTCAGAGATGTTTATAGTGGTAAATATCTGTGTTAAAACAGAAGAAAGGGCTCAAATAAACAACTTACATTTTCATGTCAAGGTACAAGGTATAGATATACAAACTAAACACACACTTAAAAAATAAAGAAATTATAAGGATTAGAACAGAAATAAAACAAAGGGAGAACAGAAAAAGATCAATGAATTTGTTATTTTTTGGAAAAAGATCAAGAAAATTGAAAAGAAACCTAATAAAAAAGGTAGGACTCAAATAAAATAAAAACCTAAAAGAAGAGACACTGTAATGATGCCACAGAAATTAAAAAAAATTATATACAGTATATAATTATTTTCTGACAAATTAGATATCCTTCAAGTAATAGATATAGAAATATACAAACTAGGGCTGGGGATGTGGCTCAAGCAGTAGTGCACTCGCCTGGCATGAGTGCGGCCCTGGTTCTATCCTCAGCACCACATTCAAACAAAGATGTTGTGTCCGCCAAAAACTAAAAAATAAATATTAAAAAATTCTCTCTCTCTCTTTAAAAAAAAAAAAAAAAAAAATATATATATATATATATATATATATATATATATATATATATATATATACACAAACTGTCAAGACCAGAAAATGAAGAAATAGAAAATCTGAACTCAGCTTAAAGTAGTAGGGAGATTGAACCAATAATTAAAAACTCCTCAAGTCTAACCCAGGTCTAGAGTTTTCACTGGAGGCTTGCACTAAACATTTAAAAAAAGTAACACCAATTTTTCTTACACTCATCCAAAAAACTAAAAAAAAAGAACATTTCCAAACTCTTTTCTGAGGCAGAATTATCCTGTATCAAGACAGATGAAGACACTAGAAGAAGAGAAAACTGCAGGCCAATATCCCTGATAAACATAAGTGCAAAAATCATCAACAAAATACTAGCAAACCAACTAAACAACATATTAAAAGGATTATACAGCACAAGCAAGTGATGCTATTTCTGGGATGGTAAAATGCTTTGACATAAAAAGTAATCAACATGATATACCACACTAACATAACCAAGGGTAAAATAAGATGGTTATCTAAATAGATGCAAAAAAAAAAAAAAAAAAAAAAAAAAAACCTTGACAACATTCAGCACCTTTTCATGATAAAACCACTCAAAAACTAGGAAGTAGTTCATCTCAAGATAATAGAATCCACTTGTGCAAGGTCCACAGCTTACATGATACTCAATAGTGAAAAACATAAGACTTTTCTGCAAAGATCAGGAATAGGGCAAGGAGGCTCCCTCCTATTGCTTCTGTCCAACATAGTTATGGAAGTCCTACCTGGAATAATTAGGCAAGAAAAAAAATAGTTATCTAAATCTGAAAGAACAAATGATACCATCCCTCTTCTCAGATGACATGATCTAATAACTAGAAAACCATAAAAAGTCTACAAAAAATATTTAGAACTAATTAATAAATACAGCAAACTTGCAGGATACAAAAAACAATCGCCTTTCTATATACTAACAGAGAATAATCTGGGAAAAAAATAAGAAAATGATACCATTTCAGCAGCATCAAAAGAATATGATACTTAGGAATAAACTTAACCAAGGAGGTGAAAGATTTCTATACTGAAAGTATAAAACATTGTCAAAATAAATTGAAGAAGATGCAAATAAATGGAAAGACACCTGAGTTTATAGACTGGTATACTTAGTATTATTAAAATATCCATACTCCCTAAAGTGATCTACAGACTCAATACAATCCCTATCAATGTCTCAATGACATTATTGAAAAAATAGAAAAATAATCCTTAGATTTGTATGGAACCAGAAAGGATACTGAATAGCCAGAGTAATCCTGAGAAGAAAAAAGATTTTGAAGGCCTTACACTTTGTCTCCTCAAACCACACTATACAGGTCCCATCATCAAAATAATATAGTGCTGGCATGAAGACAGCCATATAGACAAATGGAATAGAATGGATAGCTGAGGAAAGAACTCATTCAAGTACAATCAAGTGATCTTTGACAAGGGTGCCAAGACTACATAATGGGAAAGAGATAGTCTTTTCAAAACTGCTCTTAAGAAAACTGGATAGCCACTTATTAAAGAACAAAATTAGACACTTATCCTACACCATACCCAAAAATCAACTCAAAATAAATTAAAGTCTTAAACACCTGAAACTATAAAACACTTAGGAAACAATACAGGGAAAAAAGCTTCATAACATTGATCTTGGCAATGATTTCTTGGATATAAAGCCAAAGGCACTGGCAATAAAAGCAAAAGTAGACAAGTGGGACTACATTAAACTGAAAAACTTCTGTAGAGTAAGTTAAGCAATCAGATTGAACAGACAACATGTTGAAAAGACAACCTATGGAATGGAAGAAAATATTTGCAAACCATATACCTCATTAAGGGCTAATATCTAGAATAAATAAGGAACTCTTATAACTCAACAATAATAATAACAAAAAAGTAAATAATCCATTTTTTTAAATTGATGAAAGACTTGAATAGACATTTCTCCAAATAAAACTTACAAATAGCCAACAAATATATGAAATGATGCTCAACAAATGATTTTCACTAATCATCAGGAAATGTGAATTAAAACTATAATGAGATAGTTTTCATTTTTATATGTTTGCATGAGATTGATAAATACCAAAACCTGAAAATAACAAATGTTGGCAAGGATGTAGAGAAAATGACATCTTTGTGCATTGTTGTTGGGAGTCTAAAACAGTGCAGCCATTATGAAAAAACATTCTGGACTTCCCTCAAAAAATTCAAAATAGTACTACTAAATGATCTATCAATGCTCCTTCTCTGTATTTATCAAAATAATCAATAAGACATTCTCAAAGAAGTATTTCCACTCCCATGTTTATTGAAGCATAATCAATAGTCAAGTGGAAGCAAACTAAATGTCCACAGATGGATGAATGGATAAAGAAAATGTGATGCAGGTATACAATAGAATATAATTCAGTCTGAAAGGAAGGAAATCACGTCATATGTTCCAACATAAATACACCTTAAGGAAATTATGCTAAGTGATAGAAGCAAGTCACAGAAGGAAAAGTACTGTGTGAGTCCATCTATATGAGGCATCTAAAATTGTGAAATTCACGAAAATAGAAAGGAAAAATGTTGTTTTCCAAGGTCTAGAGAGAGAAAGAAATGGGAGTTTCTATGCAATGGGCAGTGGGTACAGTGTTAGTCTTGCAAGATTAAAAACATTGAGTGATTTCTATATAACAATTTGTATATAGTTCACAATACTGTATTGTTCACATTAAAATCTATCGATAGGCTATATTGTATTTTTACCACAAGTTGAAAAAAATAAAAAAGAAAGAAAGAAACAGGCCAAACTAAAACAAAAACAGGCAACATATCGGATTTGTTCCTATGGCTGGGGTTTGCTGATCTTGTACTAGAATCATAGTTGGCACATGCTGATACATTATAACTATTGCTACCTTCCTTGGGAAATTTTTCTTCTTGGCAAATAACTCTAGTGCTGACCTTTACACAGCCTTTAATTAGGTTTTAATGAAAACACATCTCACCTATTTGAATTAATGAGAATCAATCAAAACAGACTATCATATAAAACTCACAACCTCAGACTTCCCACAACAGCTCATTTCTGTTTATCATCAGAAATAAAACCAATGAAGTATTTTCTCAGATAATATATCTTCTCCTGCAATTTAAACCTATTTGAAGCACAGAGTTTAATTTGAACAACTCCCCACCCCACCATAAGATACTCTACTGGGAATCATGGAAAGATAGCAGCAGCCTGATTGGTGTGAATGATTTTATTAATTTGAAAGTCATTTAAACTGAATGACAAACTGTTAATTGATGATAATTACATAAGATTAAATTAAGACAGCACCAAATAAAAGCAAGCATTACATGCTCAATATGAAAGAAACTGCTTCCTTCTTCCCTCCCTGTCACATTTCTCACTTATGGAGCCCCACTCCCCAAATTATCCTTAACCTTCAGAATTATTCAGGTATTTGTAACCAATCAGCTATGCTATCCTTCACCACTTCCAGGGGTAAAACCCACACCTGGATATTCTTGTGGTGATTCTTTAGCAACTGAAGTATATCTACTAGCAATGATTTAACTTCTTCTTATATTTTTTCTAAGCTCTAAAATAAATAACTTCTCTTAAATTGAAAAATGTTAATGTATTATATTCATAAACCACCTTATAATTTCATCCAGTTACAGATTCCTACATACTTCCCATAAACCTCATTATACCTTTTTTAAAAATAGCAGAATCAGGCTTACTACCTGCATTTATTAATAAGAAAATGACAGCATAGGAGGACAAATGATTTGCTTAAGTTCAACACTGCTAGAAGGTGATGAAAATAGGACTAAAACAATATGGACAAAGAGTCTATATACTCATATTCATGCAGACACACACCTAGTGCTGTTATGTTACCTCTGATCTCCATGGCGCAATTTTCTTCTAGCCAAGGATATAGTTTTTTCTCAGCATACCTTCAAGACCTGTTCAATGATGTATACACTGCCAAGTACAGAGAAGCCTTGCTCCCCACATGCCTCAATGGAACAGAAAGACCATAAAGAGAATATTAAAGTACAAATTAATTAATGTCATGATAGAAGTCTTTTGTTAAAGCAGGTAGGAGTTATTAGTACATTCATTTACAAAATTACATTGAATCCTTACTATGTGAGTTATTTTTCTAGACTTGAGGGATGTGGACTAGTGAAATATAATGGGCCCTGAGGTAAGTCTTAAGGGAGAATGAAAGTTATCTAGGCAAAGGAGAACAGGTGTGAGTTCTAGGCATGGGAGAATATGCTAGTGAACAAAGAAGAATTAAGAGTGCATAGCCTCTTTGTAACAATGTGCCTAGTCCAATAAGTCTGTACATATGGTTTTTCTATAATTTAGCTTCCTCTTAACCTATTTGTATGCCTTTTATTACTTTTACTTGCCTCATTGTTTGGGTAGAATTTCTACTACTATATTGAAAAAGAGAAGTAAGAGTGACATCCTTCTCTCTTTCCTGATTTTGATTTTGGAGAAAATGCTTTCAGTTTTTCCAAATTCTGTATGATGTTGGCTCTGGTTTTATTGTAGGTAGCCTTTATTATGTTAAAGTTGATCCTTCTTTACTAAATTTGTTGATAGCTTTTATCCTGAATGTTTTTGCATTTTATTACAGGCTCCCTCCCCTCATCTATGTAATTGTTATTCTTGTCTCTATGTGTTGTACAATGTTTATTGATTTGTGCATGTTGAATTATCCTTTGATGCCTGAATAAAACCAACTTGATTATGTGGTATAATCTTTCTTATGTGCTGTTAAATTCAGTATACAAGTGTTTTTATTTTTGTTTTTGAGGAGTATATTCCATCTACATTAATCAGGGATATTGTTCTGCAAGTTGTGTTTTATTTCTGCTGTTGTTATGTCTATGTCTGTGCTAACAGAGTAATTTGATAATTCTTATAAATTTTATATGATAAGAATTGACATTGGTTCTTTAAAAGCACAGGAAGCAAAACCAAAAATTGACATATCAGATTACATCAAACTAAAACCCTTTTGTACAACAAAGGAAATAGTCAACAGAGTAAAGAGACAACCTATAGAATGGGATAAAAGATTTGCCAACTGTTCACCTGTCAGAGGGTTAATATCCAAAATATATAAGAAACTCAATACACTTAATTAAAAAAAAAGAATATCATCCAATCACAAATGGGCAGATTTTCTGAACAGACACTTTGCAAAAGAGGAAATACAAATGGCCAACAAGTAAATTTTAAAATGTTTAGTGTCAGTAGCAACAAATGAAATGCAAATTAAAACTATAATAAAATATCATCTTGTTTCAGTTAGAAGGGCTATTATAAAAACAAATAACGAATGTGGCAAGGATGTGAAGGAAAAAAAACTCTTGTACAATGTTAATAAGAATGTAAATTATTGCAGCCATTTATGGAGGACAGTGGAGAAATTTGTCAAAACACTAAAAGTAGATCTACCATATGACCAAGATATCTCACTTCTGCTATTCAGCCGTAAAAAAAAAAGGACTAAAAACATGTTATTTGAAACAAAATGGGATGCAACTGGAGACCAGTATTAAGTATGATAAGCTAGACACTAATAGATAAATATTGGGAGTTCTCTCTCACATGTAGAAGCTATAAATACATAATAGCTGTGTGGGTGAGGATGGAAACAGGGTGGTTGGATTTGATCATTGCACACTGTATACATGTATGGAAATATCACACTGAACTCCATTAATATGCACAATTAATATGTGTTATATAAGACTACATATGGGGCTAGAAATCTAGTAGATAAATTCACAGATTAATAAGGACTTTGTAAACTATGCTAAAGGATATATACTTAATTCTAATCATTATAAGACACCAAATGATTTTAAGCAATAAAGTGAAGATTTCTTTCCATTCAAAAATATCAAGGCCTGCATTTTAAGACTATGTCCTCTTCTGCATTGTATACTAATAACCTATCTCCCATTCCTTAAATCTAATATCTGTACCCATAACACTTGTGGTTTGCAATATATAGTCTCAGTTCCTACTTCCCAATCTCATTTTGTGTTCCTTTTTATATTTGCCAAGCTAGAATTTCCCTTTTACTTGAAATCTGTTTATACATTTTTAAACTTTACGTATTTTGCTGAAATTTTTGTTCTTTAAGGTGTCAGAGATAGGCCCATTTTAGAATATCTTAGCTTCCATACTGTCACAAATTTCTATATAATAAATAGACATTGTACATTTATTGTGCTATTATATAAAGTTAAAATGGAATTTTATGATTTTAAGTCCTTTAATAGTCTTTAGTATTATGTAATTGATTCTATAGTATTTTATATATCATCCTTTCCCCAATATTTAAGAGTTCAGAGAAACTATTGTTACAGCTAAGAAAAACTTAATAAATGAGCAAGCAGGAGTGTTTATCATATTTCTGGGATACTGAAAAATGTTCAAAGTGTCATAGAACCTACCAGAATTAAGTGTGCCTGAGGAGATCCAAATTGACTTCACAGAAATCTTTAAAACTTACTAAGAGCCTATTGTTCTCATTATGAAAAAGCTATAAAATTTATATGCATAAAAATACAACCAATAGATATGAAATAGAAAGTAAAAGTCGTTTTGTTTAACCTATTCCCAGAGATAACAGTGTGATAGCATATTTTCTGAGTTTTCAATTTTTATATATAAGCATTCACACATTTGCATACACATAAACATATCACTCATGTATGTATACATGGTGGCGTTGGGGAAATTATAAAAGTTAAATTATTGTGCTAAATAGAAATATCATTTAAATTTTGTAAGTCCCTTTCAAATTTCTCTAGAATAAATATTTTGTTACTTGGAGCTATTTAAAATATTTAAACAAAACTGATTAAGGAATCTTCTCAAAAACTGAATAAATTTTATCAGAGAAAGATAACTTAAATTATCCTGAAATTAAATGTAGTAGATATACATTTGAATGGCAATTTCCCTAGTATTAACATGTGAGAACTCTAAGTAAGTTTTGTTTTTTCCCCCTTTAGTCCTATTTAATAAGTAAATCACAGTACTAGGTACTTTATATATGATATCCCATTTCATTTAACATAACCTTTTAAAAAAGATGTCATTATCCTCATTTTATACAAGAAAATACAAAGTTTAGTTTTGGCAAATACCTTACAAAAATTACCCAGCTTTTAAGCAAGTGAGTAAGAAGAAATAAAGTCTTGTTGAACGGCTACCATAATGTCTATTTTTTCCTCAAATTTTTGAGGTCAGAATATGTGATTTTTTCAATCAACACTGAAAATTTATTATTTGAGTTTGATCAAAAAAATGCTGTGAAATTCAAAAAGTAATAAAGCACATTGCCTAATCATTTTAGGAATTTGTGAGAAAGCAAAAGTTTAGAAGAAGAATATTGGGGAAGTCATGAAGTAATTAATACTAAAGGCCACATCTCAGGAACTTTCCATACAATACATCTATTCTTGCCACATAGTCATACAAAGAAGTTTGTCTGTTTGTTTTTGGTGCTGGTGACTGAACCCAGGGCCTCATGCATGCCTAGCATGCACTCTATCACTGAGCTACACTCCAGGCCCAGAAGATATTATTTTATCTTTACTTTAAGATGAAGCAATTAAAACTTAGGAGATTAGTTTAATTGTCAAAATCAACTGTCTAATATATTGCAGAACTAAAATCAATCCAAAACTGTTTCTGCCGACAAAGAGATTACTAACTCAAGTTTCTACAAAATTCAAGAAGATTTAAAAAAAAAAAAGTCTGTGACTCTTGTAGATGTATCATGGTATATAGTAATGGGGTCTAAAGATTAATTTCTCCTGCAGGAGTAGGCCTATGTCATCTGCTCATTTATGTCCTGGTTGAGACTTTTCAAATGATAAGTGAAAGAATGAACGACAACCAAGGTGATTTCCAGTGAAAGATGGCATATTAATCACATAGATTTTCCTTCTTTCATTCTAAAAACTCCCTAAAATAATAAAATAGAGCTTACTAAATGATGACTGGAAGATTAAGAAGAACTGGAAATGATATGAGAGTGAGAAATTTTGGAAAGCTTAAAAGCACAATAAGTGGTAATTAAAATATTGTAAGAATGAGGAAACAGAATCTTAAGACAAGAGTGGGGGAAACTAAGCAGCAGCACAGTTTGCACCATCATGCCCCCAAAACTCAGTAAAGTGGTATTAGGTACATGGGGAAATGGGTCAGAAGTGGAGCTGAGAATTGCTTGAAAGTTGAAGAAACCGACTCCCTAGAGCTTCTCAGTCATCCCTTGGAACTGCTCTTCTTTCAGCAGAGCTGAATATAGGAGATGTTGAGCCTCTAAAATGATAAAGCAGATATACTCTGGGGCATACTAAGAAGAGTCAAAATCTAGGAATCTCACCTGGCAGAGTGGCGTACACCTGTAGTCCCAGCCATTTGTGAAGCTGAAGCAGGAAGATCTCTCAAGCCCAGGAGTTCTAGATCAGCCTGAGCAAAAAAGTGACATATCCTCGAAACAAACAAACAAATATAAAACAAAACAGGATTTATGTATTTTTAGAGGGAATTTAATGAATAATTTTGTACTGAGTTTTGAGAAATTAGTTTTCTTCTAATACATAGCTTTCAGAATAATATCAATCAAACTACTACCATTCAAACAGAAGATTGTAGATTATTGTCTAGGGGATTTTTATCAAAACAACACAGAGGACCCAGTAATGATAACTAGTCTCCTTGCAATGAAACACCTCAGTCAGATCAAATAAAGAATGAAGCACACAGGGAGAATTAAGTTTGCAATCAGTTTATTTTTGTCATAAGCTGAAGTATTTAAAAGTAGTCAATGATTGACAACATTTGAAGAAATCTGCAAGCATTAAACTCATAGATATTCCAAAGGAACAGAATAAAAGCAATGTGTAGATCCAGAAGCTATATAGGAAGATTAAAAGCTTAAAGAGAGAGAGAGAGATTCATTACTATCATCAGATATGTGAAAAAATGTCCCATTGAATAGAACCTGAATTATCAGACATTTTGCCTTAAAATAATAAAAATAAATTTTAAAAAAATTTCTGAAATGAAAATATATGATAGTAGAAATTTAAAATTCAATAAAAGGAATCAGATTAGGTATAGGAAATAGAAAATTTTTTTAAAAAGAAAAAATATTAGAATATTGACCCAGACCCAGAAATTTCAACATTTGAAAACATTTCAGGAAAGAACAGAGAAGATTGAGTGGAACAAATAAAGTAAAATAATTCATAAAGTAAGTCAAGAAAATCTCATAAAATTAAAAGGGCCCAATGGGTATTCAGCACAGTGCTAATGAGTGGACTCCACCTGGGTTCACCATTGTGAAATTCAGAATACCAAGGACAAACAGATGATCTTATAAGCATCCAGAAGAAGACAAAATAGGCTACATAAATGATTTAGAAACAGGGTGGCTTTAGACTTTCCAATAACAATGCTAGAAACTAGATGACAATGAAGCAAATTCTTCAAAATGCAGAGTGGCTCTGATAACCAACCTAGAATTCTATAACCAACCAAATTGAGCAACCATGAAATAGGAAGAGGTTTTCAAATTTGAAAGATCTCAAAAAAGAAATAAAAATCGTCACTCAAATACACTTCTCAAGAAGCTATTGAGAGGATGTTCTCCACCAAAACAAGGGATAAATTCATAAAGAGGAAGAGATGGAATTTAGAAAACAATAGATCCTCTCAAGAATGGAACCCTCAGTACAAAGGTGAATGAGACCATGATAGCAGCTGCTGACCTGGTAGAGAGACACCAGCCCAGATCAGAGTGTGTGTGTGTGTGTGTGTGTATCAAACTCACAGATGTGCACGTTAGCAAGGCTCTGGTACCAAGTGCTAACCCCAACCCCTTATTATTTATTTAACCAAACTTATGACATAACTACATTGCAAAGCTGAGTTTAGGGAAATAGGATGAATAAGAAAGAAGTAGAATGACATGGTTAGATATTTGTTTTCCATAGGAGAGAGTCAAAATATAATGGCTAAAATTTAAAAAATCAAAATTTACACTAAGCATGTCATTCAAAAAAGTAGAGACAACAAAAGAACAGCTCAAAAAGTACTAAGAAATTACTTCTGGGAAAGAAAGATGGAAAGGCATAAGGTGGGCAGTTTATTGCTATTCCATAAAAATAATATAGAACTGTCGAAAAATGTGCCTTTTTTTTATTTAGAAAAAAAACTTAAATTGTAGTAAAAGTAACAGATCACTGGTATTATTGAAAAATCAGCTGAGTTAATACACATTTTCCATCCCAATCTAATAAAATATTTGTGTGCAAAAATGCCAAGATTTGGCCTAATTGAAAAGAAAGAAACCAGAGATGAACTTCCTGAAAAAGAAAATAAAGAGAAATGTTTCTTTATCTTCAACTAAAGCAGGAGTGCTGGGTTGTTCAGATTTTTTTTTTTTTTTTAATAAGAGCACAGCTTTACTGGCTGAGCACTGCCTTTCCTGTGGAAGGAAAAGCTGTTGTAAGTTGAGTGCTAAAGTCAAAGAGCGGCAGACCCACGCCTGCTGTTTTCAATTAGCATGCCAGTCCCAATGGCATGTCCGGCAGACGGTGTTTTATTAGGGGTTGGTCATCTCCTCCTCCGAGCCACGTGAACAGCCTGCGGTTCTACATGCTTCCCTTGACCTTCCAGTCCCTCTGGAGTTGTGTGACCACTGGAAGCTGAAGCCACAGCTGTCTGCCACTTGACTCCCAAAGCTCAGTCTGCTCTGCAGTTTTCCCTGGGGACAGAGAGGGGAAGCAAGTTGAAGGAAAGAAATGTCTCTCCCTGAAATACAATCATTCTTTTTGCATGAGCATGTTTGATGACTGGGACGAAAGCACAGGGGCCTGCAGAGAGGTAGAGGTGGCAAGCCTGTGAGTGCTCAGCAGGGCTGAAATGGGAACTTCTGCTCCTCCCAGCCAAGGCACTGAGTCTAAGTTAGAGGAGACTGGCTCTTCACAGACCCAGTATGGGACAAGGATCCTTAAAAGAGTGGCACATGAGACTGGAGAAGAGTGAGCAGATCTGGAATTCTGCCTAAAGAAGAAAAGGTTGAGGGTGATTTATAAAGGAACTCTGGAGCAGGAAATGTCATTATATTAGGAATGAGGACCAGATGTTCTCAATCTCATCTGAGCACAGAGTAGAAAGAAAGAATGACTTTATAGAATAAGGCAGAACTTCATGACTGTTGTTAAACACTGAAATGGGGTGCTCATGGAGGTTGTGGAATTCTCCATAAAAATGAGACCTTTGTCTTATATGGGCATTTGTGTATAGCTTTTCAGAAAGTATAAAGGGTTCAAGGAACAATGTCTGAGGGGTTCCTTTCTGAGTATTTTCTGTGTCACAACGGAGCCTTTTGGGTAAATATGGAGAAAAGCCCCTTGAAAGCCCCATCTATAGTAATCTCAGGGCCCATAGTTATATGGACCTAAATGATCGATAAAAATTTAATTTTTTTACATTTTTTTCTTCTATTCTTCTATTCCAGTTTCTTGCACATGTTTATAACCATGTCAATTACAGTGATACCCGAGGATGACAATCCTTCCTTTCCACCCTTTCACTCATGGCTTTTTTATTTTTTTGTGTTAGAGACTGAAAAACTTATCATTAAGATAAATTATCTTTGTAACTTACTCCTTTGAGATGGATTGAAATTCTCTTTTGACACTCTTAAGATATTTAAGGACAACCTATAAAGTTGTTTCTGTTTTAAGTTAAAATTTTTCTTTTATTTTTTTAAATGGGGTAAGAGCAAGATCTAAATGTATTTTTTCGCTTTTCTATATGTTAATTTTACCTGCAAGTCTTACAAAATATCAGTTCACCTTTAAGATGGAAATACCCATGAGACCTAGAATTCTTCTCTCACAGAAATTTTAACAAACCAACCAATAATGGATTACTTGATCATTTGGAATTTATTGTAGTCTATAGTTATAATAAGTAGTTTTCAACTTATATTTTCTATGCTTCAAATCAAAGCTAACATTTTAACTAGTATAGTGACCATGAAAAAAAGGCTGATGGCTAATTACTACTGGTTATTCTACTGTTTGCTGATTAATGAGTTAAGTTACTATGATAGCCATGTATTTAGATCAATTAAACTCATCTGTGCATCTTTTAATTAACTAAATTATAGTTATGTCAATAAGTTCATATAATTTTGTGATTTTAATGTTATTTGGCAAAGAAATATTATTGAAAGTAAAATAAAAATCTACAATTGTTGAAACTAAACTGAGACATATAAGTTTTATGTAGCTATCTTCTTCATATCATGGCTAAACTTTCTTAATGGAATGATATTTTTCCTGGTGCTCATCTTTAATATGGTGAGACCAACACAGAATCTAAACATTTACCAATGTTTTAAAAATACATACATAAATCAGCAAAATTTCTTGAAATGGAAGGATCTTAAAATCTGTTTTATCCATCCTGCTACTTCTAGTAATCCCTGAACTTCTAGAGGACAGTGAATTTAAAGCTGTCTTATAAGATGCCTGGCTATTCTGTTGGCTAACAGGCAGAAAGAGGAATGAGAAGGTGTGGTCAGAGGAAAGCATGTGAACAACTAGAGATGACTATATTTGTGTCACAGGATCACCAGGGTAAAGAATTATGGATACTAATAACTTGCTACTCAGAGTATCATAAACTATGCTGCCTCCAAAATACATAAGCAGTCCCCAAAGCCACAAGAATTAGCATTGAGAGCCCTTTTAAAAAGATATCACAGTGTTTGCTGTAGAATGGATTCAAATACTTAGGTGTATGAATTAGTAATTTCATGTATATATGTGTGTGTGTGTGTGTGTGTGTGTGTGTATATATATATATATATATATATATATATATATATAAATTATTTTTTATCAGGATGATGACAATCCAAGGTAAGGATGGTTATGGTTATTTTGGTACCAAGTACATATATCTATCTTCAAGTTTTGTCAGGCAAAATTGTAATGAGATCAAACTTGCAGAAACCCAGTTTCTGTTCAGAATGAGCTCTGTATTAGTGTAATTAATATTTTTACTCTAAAACAACTGTCTTGGAGCCGCCCCCTCCCCTTGCGCCGGCATAGTAGAGAGAACGGGGACCAAACACAGAGCAGGCCCAGCGGCCTGCTGAGGGGCAGAGCCGCCCCCCACCCCCCTCGCCTGCCAGGTAGGGGAAGGGTGACCACCGACAGAAAAGGCCCAGTGGCCCGCAGCGGGACAGAGCTTCCAATCACTCCTGCAAGGTAGGCGGGCCTGCGACCCACCGGCAGAAGAGGAGCAGCCGCCTGCTGAGAGGCTGAGCCGCGCCCTCCCCCTGCGCCAGCATAGTAGAGGGAACTGGGACCAAAGACAGAGCAGGCCCAGCGGCCTGCTGAGGGGCAGAGCCGCCCCCCACCCCCCTCGCCTGCCAGGTAGGGGAAGGGTGACCACCGACAGAAAAGGCCCAGTGGCCCAGGGCGGGACAGAGCTTCCAATCACTCCTGCAAGGTAGGCGGGCCTGCGACCCACCGGCAGAAGAGGAGCAGTCGCCTGCTGAGAGGCTGAGCCGCCCCCTCCCCCTGTGCCGGCATAGTAGAGGGAACTGGGACCAAACACAGAGCAGGCCCAGCGGCATGCTGAGGGGCAGAGCCGCCCCCCACCCCCCTCGCCTGCCAGGTAGGGGAAGGGTGACCACCGACAGAAAAGGCCCAGTGGCCCAGGGCGGGACAGAGCTTCCAATCACTCCTGCAAGGTAGGCGGGCCTGCGACCCACCTGCAGAAGAGGAGCAACCGCCTGCTGAGAGGCTGAGCCGCCCCCTCCCCCTGCGCCAGCATAGTAGAGGGAACTGGGACCAAAGACAGAGCAGGCCCAGCGGCCTGCTGAGGGGCAGAGCCGCCCCCCACCCCCCTCGCCTGCCAGGTAGGGGAAGGGTGACCACCGACAGAAAAGGCCCAGTGGCCCGCGGCGGGACAGAGCTTCCAATCACTCCTGCAAGGTAGGCGGGCCTGCGACCCACTGGCAGAAGAGGAGCAGCCGCCTGCTGAGAGGCTGAGCCGCCCCCTCCCCCTGCGCCAGCATAGTAGAGGGAACTGGGACCAAACACAGAGCAGGCCCAGCAGCCTGCTGAGGGGCAGAGCCGCCCCCCACCCCCCTCGCCTGCCAGGTAGGGGAAGGGTGACCACCGACAGAAAAGGCCCAGTGGCCCAGGGCGGGACAGAGCTTCCAATCACTCCTGCAAGGTAGGCGGGCCTGCGACCCACTGGCAGAAGAGGAGCAGCCGCCTGCTGAGAGGCTGAGCCGCCCCCTCCCCCCCGCGCCTGCAAGGTAGTCGGAACTGAGACCACCATCAGAACAGGTCAGACCTGCAACTGAGAGACAGAACAGGCCCAGTGGCCTGAGGAAGGGTAGAGCCGCCCCCCCCCCACGCCTGCAAAGTAGGCGGACCTGCGACCCACTGGCAGTACAGCCCCAGAGGCCTGCAGAGGGGCAGTGCCGCTGCCTGCGCCTGCAAAGTAGGCAGAACGGCGACCACCGACAGAACAAGCCTAGCGGCCCGCAGAGGGACAGAGCCGCCGCCCGCGCCTGCAAGGACAGCGGACCTGCTACCGACTGGCAGAGCAGGCCCAGCGGCCTGCCGGCGTGGTAGGCACATTGCCCCAATTGGCGGAGGGGCAGAGCCGCCGCCCGTGCCTGCGAGGGAGACTTTGCAACTATACAAGACCAATATAAATATATAGGGGGAAAATTCAATAGCACAACAGTTTCACCAAGAAGAAAGGAACGCGAACAGTATGAAGAGACAAGGAAAGAAAGGACCACAAGCATTGCAGGTCAGCTCAACTTTAGAAGAGGTAATAGCTGCAGCTGATGGAATGTCAGATAAAGAATTCAGGATATACATGCTTCAGATGATCTGGAGTCTCAAGGAAGACAACAGACAGCAAAATCAGACAATGAAAGATCACTTCAACAATGAATTACATAAACAAATCCAAGAAGCAAAAGATCAACTATACAGGGAAATAGAGGTTATAAAAAACAAACAAACAGAAATCCTAGAAATGCAGGAAGCAATAAGCCAACTTAAAAACTCAATTGAGAATACTACCAGCAGAGTAGAACACTTAGAAGACAGAACATCAGACAATGAAGATAAAGTATTTCAACTTGAAAAGAACATAGACAGCTCAGCAAGACTGTTAAGAAACCATGAGCAGAACATCCAAGAAATATGGGATAACATCAAGAGACCAAATTTAAGAGTCATTGGGATACAGGAAGGAACAGAGTTTCAAACCAAAGGAATGAGCAATCTATTCAATGAAATAATTCGAGAAAACTTCCCAGACTTGAAGAATGAGACAGAACCCCAAATCCTAGAAGCCTACAGGACGCCGAATGTGCAAAATCATAAGAGACCCACACCTAGACACATTATAATGAAGATGCCCAACATACAGAACAAGGAGAGAATTTTAAAAGCTACAAGAGAAAGGAAGCAGATCACATTTAGGGGTAAGCCAATCAGGATAACAGCTGATCTTTCAACACAGCCTCTGAAAGCTAGAAGATCCTGGAATAACATATTTCAAACACTGAAAGAAAATGGGTTCCAACCAAGAATTGTGTTTCCAGCGAAATTAAGCTTCAGGATGGAAGATGAAATTAAAACCTTCCACGATAAACAAAAGTTAAAAGAATTTTCAGCTAGAAAACCATCTCTTCAAAACATCCTTGGCAAAACATTACAGGAAGAGGAAATGGAAAATAACAATGAAAACCAACAGTGGGAGGTAGGACACTAAAGGGGGGAAAATAATCAAAGTGGAAAACAAACCATGTTTAGTAACATAAATAAACAAATATGGCTGGAAGAACAACCCATATCTCAATAATAACCCTAAATGTTAATGGCTTAAACTCACCAATCAAGAGACACAGGCTAGTAGAATGGATCACAAAACAAGACCCAACAATATGCTGCCTACAGGAGACGCATTTGATAGGAAAAGACATACATAGGCTGAAGGTGAAAGGTTGGGAAAAATCATATCACTCATATGGACTTCGGAAACAAGCAGGAGTATCCATACTCATATCAAATAAAATAGATTTTAAGCCAAAGTTAATCAAAAGGGATAAAGAGGGACACTACATACTGCTCAAGGGAACCATACACCAACAAGACATAACAATCATAAATATATATGCCCCAAACAATGGTGCAGCTATGTTCATCAAACAAACTCTTCTCAAGTTCAAGAGTCTAATAGACCACCATACAATAATCATGGGAGACTTCAACACACCTCTCTCACCACTGGACAGATCTTCCAAACAAAAGTTGAATAAGGAAACCATAGAACTCAATAACACAATTAATAACCTAGACTTAATTGACATATATAGAATATACCACCCAACATCAAACAGTTACACTTTTTTCTCAGCAGCACATGGATCCTTCTCAAAAATAGATCATATATTATGTCACAGGGAAACTCTTAGACAATACAAAGGAGTAGAGATAATACCATGCATCCTATCTGATCATAATGGAATGGAACTGAAAATCAACGATAAAAGAAGGAAGGAAAAAGAATATATCACTTGGAGAATGAACAATAGGTTACTGAATGATCAATGGGTTATAGAAGACATCAAGGAGGAAATTAAAAAATTCTTAGAGATTAATGAAAACACAGACACAACATATCGGAATCTATGGGACACATTGAAAGCAGTTCTAAGAGGAAAATTCATTGCTTGGAGTTCATTCCTTAAAAAAAGAAAAAACCAACAAATAAATGATCTCATACTTCATCTCAAAATCCTAGAAAAAGAAGAGCAAAACAACAGCAAAAGAAGTAGAAGGCAAGAAATAATTAAAATCAGAGCTGAAATCAATGAAATCGAAACAAAAGAAACAATTGAAAAAATTGACAAAACTAAAAGTTGGTTCTTTGAAAAAATAAACAAAATCGACAGACCCTTAGCCATGCTAGCGAAGAGAAGAAGAGAGAGAACTCAAATCACTAACATACGGGGTGAAAGAGGCAATATCACAACAGACACTTCAGAAATACAGAAGATAATCAAAAATTATTTTGAATCCTTATACTCCAATAAATTAGAAGATAGTGAAGGCATAGATAAATTTCTTAAGTCATATGATCTGCCCAGATTGAGTCAGGAGGATATAGACAACCTAAACAGACCAATATCAATTGAGGAAATAGAAGAAACCATCAAAGGACTACCAACTAAGAAAAGCCCAGGACCGGATGGGTATACAGCAGAGTTTTACAAAACCTTTAAAGAGGAACTAATACCAATACTTTTCAAGCTACTTCGGGAAATAGAAAAAGAGGGAGAACTTCCAAATTCATTCTACGAGGCCAACATCACCCTGATACCTAAACCAGACAAAGACACTTCAAAGAAAGAAAACTACAGACCAATATCTCTAATGAACCTAGATGCAAAAATCCTCAATAAAATTCTGGCCACTCGGATACAAAGGCACATCAAAAAAATTGTGCACCATGATCAAGTAGGATTCATCCCTGGGATGCAAGGCTGGTTCAATATAAGGAAATCAATAAATGTTATTCACCACATCAATAGACTTAAAAATAAGAACCATATGATCATCTCGATAGACGCGGAAAAAGCATTCGACAAAGTACAGCATCCCTTTATGTTCAAAACTCTAGAAAAACTAGGGATAACAGGAACATACGTCAATATTGTAAAAGCAATCTATGCTAAGCCTCAGGCTAGCATCATTCTGAGTGGAGAAAAATTGAAGGCATTCCCTCTAAAATCTGGAACAAGACAGGGATGCCCTCTCTCACCACTTCTGTTCAACATAGTTCTCGAAACACTGGCCAGAGCAATTAGACAGACGAAAGAAATTAAAGGCATCAAAATAGGAAAAGAAGAACTTAAATTATCACTATTTGCAGATGACATGATTCTATACCTAGCAGACCCAAAAGGGTCTACAAAGAAACTATTAGAGCTAATAAATGAATTCAGCAAAGTGGCAGGATATAAAATCAACACACATAAATCAAAGGCATTCCTGTATATCAGCAACAAATCCTCTGAAATGGAAATGAGGACAACCACTCCATTCACAATATCTTCAAAAAAAATAAAATACTTGGGAATCAACCTAACAAAAGAGGTGAAAGACTTATACAATGAAAACTACAGAACCCTAAAGAGAGAAATAGAAGAAGATCTTAGAAGATGGAAAAATATACCCTGTTCATGGATAGGCAGAACTAACATCATGAAAATGGCGATATTACCAAAAGTTCTCTATAGGTTTAATGCAATGCCAATCAAAATCCCAACGGCATTTCTTGTAGAAATAGAGAAAGCAATCATGAAATTCATATGGAAAAATAAAAGACCCAGAATAGCAAAAACAATGCTAAGCAGGAAGTGTGAATCAGGCGGTATAGCGATACCAGACTTCAAACTATATTACAGAGCAATAGTAACAAAAACAGCATGGTACTGGTACCAAAACAGGCGGGTGGACCAATGGTACAGAATAGAGGACACAGAAACCAATCCACAAAACTACAACTATCTTATATTTGATAAAGGGTCTAAAAGCATGCAATGGAAGAAGGATAGCATCTTCAACAAATGGTGCTGGGAAAACTGGAAATCCATATGCAACAAAATGAAACTGAATCCCTTTCTCTCGCCATGCACAAAAGTTAATTCAAAATGGATCAAGGAGCTTGATATCAAATCAGAGACGCGCCGTCTGATAGAAGAAAAAGTTGGCTACGATCTACAGTCGGTGGGGTCGGGCTCCAAATTCCTCAATAGGACACCCATAGCACAAAAGTTAATAACTAGAATCAACAAATGGGACTTACTCAAACTAAAAAGTTTTTTCTCAGCAAAAGATACAATAAGAGAGGTAAATAGAGAGCCTACATCCTGGGAACAAATCTTTACTCCTCACACTTCAGATAGAGCCCTAATATCCAGAGTATACAAAGAGCTCAAAAAATTAGACAATAAGAGAACAAACAACCCAATCAACAAATGGGCCAAGGACCTGAACAGACACTTCTCAGAGGAGGACATACAGTCAATCAACAAGTAAATGAAAAAATGCTTACCATCTCTAGCAGTCAGAGAAATGCAAATCAAAACCACCCTAAGATACCATCTCACTCCAGTTAGATTGGCAGCCATTATGAAGTCAAACAACAACAAGTGCTGGCGAGGATGTGGGGAAAAGGGTACACTTGTACATTGCTGGTGGGACTGCAAATTGGTGCAGCCAATTTGGAAAGCAGTATGGAGATTTCTTGGAAAGCTGGGAATGGAGCCACCATTTGACCCAGCTATTCCCCTTCTCGGTCTATTCCCTAAAGACCTAAAAAGAGCATGCTACAGGGACACTGCTACATCGATGTTCATAGCAGCACAATTCACAATAGCTAGACTGTGGAACCAACCTAGATGCCCTTCAATGGATGAATGGATAAAAAAAATGTGGCATTTATACACAATGGAGTATTACTCTGCATTAAAAAATGACAAAATCATAGAATTTACAGGGAAATGGATGGCATTAGAGCAGATTATGCTAAGTGAAGCTAGCCAATCCCTAAAAAACAAATGTCAAATGTCTTCTTTGATATAAGGAGAGTAGCTAAGAACAGAGTAGGGTCGAAGAGCATGAGAAGAAGATTAACATTAAACAGGGATGAGAGGTGGGAGGGAAAGGGAGAGAGAAGGGAAAATGCATGGAAATGGAAGGAGACCCTCAGAGGTATACAAAAGTACATACAAGAGGAAGTGAGGGGAAGGGGAAAAATAATACAAGGGGGACAAACGAATGTCAGTAAAGGGGGCAGAGAGAGAAGAGGGGAGGGGAGGGGAGGGGAGGGGAGGGGAGGGGGGATAGTAGAGGATAGGAAAGACAGCAGAATACAACAGACACTAGTATGGCAATATGTAAATCAATGGATGTGTAACTGATGTGATTCTGCAATCTGTATATGGGGTAAAAATGGGAGCTCATAACCCACTTGAATCAAATTGTGAAATATGATATATCAAGAACTATGTAATGTTTTGAACAGCCAACAATAAAAAATAAAAAAAAATAAATAAATAAAACAACTGTCTTTTTGTGCATCCTGTAGAAGGTACAGTGTACCAAATAACTATGTTGGAGGGGAAAAATCTTGGAAAAAAAGAGTTGACTGATGATAAATGCAGTGAGAAGGATGGATGGATGGACGGAAAGATGGAGAAAAGAAGATGACTCCAAAGTTCTTGGCTTGAGAAACTAGCTGCAATACATTGTCTCTGACTGTTGCCCAAAATTGGAGTGGAAAAATCAGTGTGAGGAAGAAGCAATGAGTTTTGTTTATAACTGTAGTATTTTAGATAACATGGCTTCTCCCCTCAAAATAATGTTCTCTAAGGAAGTAAATTAGTACAAAGTCAGGATTGAACCACAGGTGAGAGGAGAACATTTAGGTCAGAAATATCAGCACGAGGTTGGAGTGGAAGCTTTCATGGGCTACATCTAACCAGGATGTTCTGTTTCTAACATTGGGAGACTGGACAAGTAGTCATAAGCAGATTTTTGAAAAAAATAAGAGGCAGAGATAAGAAAAATGGAAAGGATAAGGAAATACAGTAATAGAGAAGCTTTATTTCTAGAATTTTGCTTTTTTTTTTTTTTGAATTTGCATGACTCTCCACATAAAATTTACCTAAAATTATCTTATAAAAAAGGATGGATACAATTATATTCTATCTGAAAACATAATGGTGCAAACTAATAAAAATACAAAAATTTTAAGATGTTATTATGTTCCCTCTGAAAAAAGCATAGCAAAAATGCAGGGAAGAGATGTTCTAAACTATGCAGAAATATACATTTGTGATTAACCCATATGAAAGCAGGACTAATTTATGGTGATTGGACTTGGAAAGTTCCCCAATGATTTTTAAATTTTATTTCCTAAGAACTAGAGCTAAAAATAGAAACAGAGTTACTCACAAAATTTTATCAAATGTGATTTTTATCAGAAGTTTCCACTGACTTAGGTTTAATTCAAGAAGAAAACAATTCCGTGGCCAGCTTAATCCTCTAAATACAATATGTAGACCTGACTATTTAACTTCCTCTCATCCTCTTTTAAACGATTCCTATTTAGTTTCTAAGTTTCCCAGGTAGGTTTAACTTATACCTTTCATTTTGTTTGGATAATTTCATTTGACATCTTTCAATCACTTGTCACCCTTTTAGCTGTTTTTAAATAAATAGCACAAAAATATTCATTATAAAATGTGAAACAGTGCGAAGTTTTCCTTGAGTATGATATTAAATTTTTGACATGTTTTCAGTAGCTTTTATGCCATTTGACAATCCAGAGGTGAATTTTTGGCTGATAAGACTGGTACATTCTGATGGGAATCATGTGCTGCTTGGTTTCTAAGACTTTTGACCCTAAAATCAGTAAAGTTGGATTTTTTAAGGTTCTGTTTTCTTAGCTCTGAAATACGAATCCATATTACAAGTTTTGAAGATTTGTCTGGGTGTGTTTCATGGTATTAATATATTCATATACATAATTAACCTACCGTATTTCACAAGTAGAGAGAGCTTTAAGCTAATTTAAGTTGGCATTTGAATTTTCCCCATGTTTCATGTGCAGTTCCATCAGTGGCCTCATCATTGATGCCTCCATCAAGGGACAATGATATACTCAAGATCTGTCTCAGAGCTGGAAGTACAGATTGGGAAATTAGAGTCACCTGTTTATTTTCTGGAAATTGGTTAATACTAATTTGTGAAGGCAGACAGTGAGACAATGTATTTGTGAACTTTAAAATTTTCTACACATGATCAAAAAGTCAATCTTTTGTAAGACATTTACTGTCTGAAATTAAAAGTAAACAGTGGACACTTTTAAGTCACAAAAGTGCCTCCCACCCTTAACTCTGTAACTGCTGTCCCTGTTGGAGGTGAAGGACGGCTCTTCTGCTTTATTAATTTTGTGGAGGAATCCCAATAATGATAATCTCAGCCCCCTCCATGCCTTCATTTATTTCTCTTCAAAAAGACAAAAGATTCAATGTGACAAGTAAATCTGTAAGAAACAAAGTAATTTTCTTTCTTTGGCCATTCTCTTTTTGTAAGAAGATATCCAATGGTCTATCACTGCTTTATGCCTAGATAGATAAGTTTGTCTGATTCTGAGAATCGATTTTAGGAGGTTCAATTTGTCCACATATTTAAGCTACATAAGCTTTATTATGAATTATTTTCTTTTCCATCTGTTACACTCTTGAATCCTACTTAGTGTAGTCATCAAGCAGAGTAGAGAGAGATTCTTTATCGAGACCCTTCAACTCTGTCCCTTACCTTCTGACAATTAGCCTTTTATTTATGGTTTTCATACTACAAATCTTTGTGAAGCTTCTGCAACATGTAGAGTACTATTTGAGGGCTTGGTTGGGGTAAAAGGGTGGGCTCAGTTCCAGCTCTAATTGAGTTGTATTTTATGTCTAACCAGTTGAATGGGTCAGCACTCAACCCAGGCAAAGCCACTATATTTTTTGTGAAGCTGGAGGAATTAGTTGAGAAATAGAAGGAAGTCAAAACTCTGATTCTCAATATCTCAATTTTATCTCACTCCATTCAGAATGGCAATTATCAAGAATACAAGCAGTAATAAGTATTGGCAAGGATGTGGAGAAAAAAGGTACACTCATGCATTGCTGGTGGGACTGCAAATTGGTGCAACCACTTTAGAAAACAGTATGGAGATTCCTCAGAAAACTTGGAATAAAACCACCATTTGACCCAGCTATCCCACTCCTCAGTTTATACCAAAGGACTTAAAATCAGTATACTTCAGTGACACAGCAACATCAATGTTTATAGCAACTCAATTCACAATAGCTAAACTATGCAACCAAACTAGATGCCCTTCAACAGATAAATCAATAAATAAAATGTGGTACATATACACAATGAAATATTACTCAGCCTTAAAGAAGAATGAAATTATGGCATTTGCAGGTAAATGGATGGAACTAGAGAACATCATGCTAAGTGAAATAAGCCAATTACAAAAACTAAGGCCAAATATTTTCTTTGATAAGCGAAGGCTGATCCATAATGGGGGTAGGGGAGTAGAAAAGAATGAAGGAACTTTTGATTGTGCAGAGTCAAGAGAGGGATGGGATTGGGCTGTGGGGATGGGAAGGACAGTAGAATGAGACAGACATTATTACCCTATATACATGTATGATTACACTACTGATGCGACTCTGCACCATGTATAGCCAGAGGAGTGAGAATTTGTGCTCCATTTGTGCATAATGTGTCCAAATGCATTCTACTGTGATGTATAACTAATTAGAACAGATAAAAAAAAATAGAAGGGAGGCCAGTAGAATAAAGGAACGGGATCTAGGGGGGAGGAGAAGAAGGAAAGGGGAGGTACTGGGGAATGAAATTGATCAAATTATACTGTTTCATTGTGTGCACATATAAATATAATAAATACCACCCCCAAGAAAAAAGAAATTCTTTCCCTCTCTCTCTTTTTTTTTTTTTTTTTTTTTTTTTTTTTGTGGAGCTGGGGTTGAACCCAGGGCCTTGTGCATACCAGGCAAGCATTCTACTGACTGAGCTATATCCCCACCCCAGAAATTCCTTCCTTCTCCAGGCTGAATAATATTCTATTTTATGTATGTATTTCATTTGATTTATACACTCACCCATCAATGTACAGTTGAGATGCTTTACCTTTTGTTTATAATAAATAATACTTCTATGACAAAAAAAAGAAGTAAAAATTTATTTGGGTCATGGTTTCAGTCCATGGTAGGCCTGCTCCATTACTTTGAGACTTAGGTAAGGCAAAAAATCATGGGGGGAGGACATGGAAGAGGAATATTGCTCATCTCATAGCAACCACAAAGAGAGAGAGAGAGAGAGAGAGAGAGAGAGAGAGAGAGAGAGCGAGCGAGCCAGGGCCAGAAACAAGATCTACCATTCCAGGGCATATCCTCAGTGACCTACATCCTCCAACTAGGTCCTACCTCCGACAGTTTCTACCACCTCCCAATAATGCCATCAAATGTGAATCCTGCAAGAGATTAATTCACTGATGAGGTCAAAACCATTATGATCCAGTCACTTTCCCAAATCTCTACCCCAAATATTGCTGCAGTGGGGAATAAGCCCTTAACACATGAGCCTTGGGGGACATGCCAGATCCAAATCATACCACCATGTAATTAATAATGAATTCATATCTCCTTTACAACTCCTTCACCAAAATGGTTGTCTTTGCTACTTTACAGGGCTTCCTTGGACAGTCTTCCAGAACCAGGGGGAATAAATAAAAAGAGAATAGATGGATCCCGAGACTCTTCTTATATTAGCCCCAGAATTGTATAGAAAGAACATCTTTGGAGAATGTATTATTAACTCAGCTGGGGAAAAGGTATGCAGACATTTCTAAAACCTACCCAGTTTTCCTTCCACCTGGAACCCATATCATTATTTTGCCTGAGAGACCAGCCTGTTTCCTTTTTTACTCCTAATCTACTGCTCTGCCAGGGTCTATACAGGCTGTCTGTCACCCTAATAAGCTGGATAATGTCTGCATCCTGGGATAGATTTTTGCTTTCTCAAAGATACTCTATTCCAAGAATTATAATGCTTTTTTATTAGTTTTTGAGCAGTAAATGTATGTACTATTCATAGAGCATGCCAAAATAGTTTTTAAATGACACTATGGAAAATCATTAGCTAAGCACTTTGCAACTTTTTAAGACAGAATTTAAATACAGTTTCAGGCACTCTCATAAAAACAATCTTTATCTTTTTCTGACTGTGACCGATTTTGACTCTGCTAGGAAAATCTCAGGGTGGAAATTTCCTGAGCTGACAGCAGGTCACACTAAATTAGAGCCATCACTCTTGGGGGGAGGCAGGAGTTAAAGAATATAACTGGATTTATTTCTCATTAGCTATACATCCATGAAAGCGTTGACCAGTAACTTTCTAATTTCCCAGTTTTAAAAATAGTGGATTAGATCTTCCATTCAGCTTCTCCTGGAAGGATGGGAACAAATAGATAACTCACAGTGAAGGTTTCTCACAGTACAGTTCAGAAAACTTTTTTTTTTTCCAAGAGAAGATCTTTTCCTTTTATTTCTTTTCCAAGTTTATATTATTTTTCCATGGCACGTGATTGGAATATAAAAACCAGATACACTATACTCTGTAAATGGATCTCTAACATGGAAACCTTATTGAGGGGCACACAGACTTTCACCAGAAGGAGTGATTCATGCGGACTGAATCACGGCCCATGCATGCCCAACCTTCATCTCTCAAATGTTCTTTAGGAAAAATATACTATTCCTCTGCCTCTAGATAGCTTTTATTTCCTAGTCACATTAATGGACACCCTAAATACTAAAATTTTAGTATGGGTAGATAACTATGAATTTAATCCAGTGTTTGAGAGATTTCCAGGAACTGAAGGCAAAGGGAACATTGGTTTCTATTAATGACTTTCATCCTCTCTCAACTTTTAAAAAGAGAAGTTTTTTCCTGTGCATCTATCCTGACATCACTCTTAACTTTGTTTTTTCTTATCTCTTCTTTTGGCATGTATTTTGTTCCCCAAATCCAAGGTAACTCTATAATCAGCTATAGTGACTAGAACAAACTATACAGAAGTTTAATGCATTGTAGCCCAAAGTATTTGCTTTTCCTTCCATGTGTCTGTGGTTTGTCTGGGGTGACTGCTGCAAGCTGAAGGTGGGCTGTGCTTGGTCCCAGGCTTACGTTGTTTCAAGTGGACTCTGTATGAATACACATACTCCTAAGTCCAGGAGCTACACAAAGCACATTCTCAAGGTGGCTTAGAGGAATTCATGAAAGCAAGCACAAATCTATGATTCCTCTTAAGACCTAGAGGCCTGTTTAGTTCTCTTTTCAATTTGAATCAACAACAGAATATGACTACGAATAGATAATTACTTTTACTGATACAGTTATTAATAGAAAGCTGTTTCCTCAAATAAAGGAGGCGATTATCCTAATTTGTTCTTGACAAGTCAGTGTGAAGTACTACATTAAGTTTATGTCATCAACTTTTAACAATTTAATAAAACTATTAAAAATTTGAACTATACACAGAAAAAAGACATTCAAAAGGATGACTTAATTGGAAACTTGTTTATATAAAGAAAAATTGAAAAAAATAAACGGTTTTATCTTAAATAATAGAGATAATGATTATTTAATGTTTCTTAATAAGTTTTTAAAATATTACTGCAGTCCGGTTATTATCTTTGCTATTATTGAGGCCAAAAGTTGGAACAAAACCAAATCAACTGTATTTTGTATAACTATTATTACTGATGGTTTAACAAGGGAATAGATACCTATATACTTGATATCTCTTTTCCAGGAAATACTCAGGAAAAGTTGGATGGTATTCAAGCTTATTTGCAAATTAAAATATTAGGATATAATTCTATGCTCTAACGTGTGGAAAGAAATATGCATATGTTTTTACCCTTTCATTTACTTATTCATTTTCTTTTTAGTTTAGCAAGCATTTTTTATTATAGCAAAAATGGAGAAAAACAAAACCTTCATGAACCTTACATTCTAGTGAAGAAAAAAGATGATAAATTTGTCAACGATTTCAGGTTGTGATAAGTTCTATTAAGAAAATAAGTGTTGGACTGGGAATATAGCTCAGTAGTAGAGTGCTAACCTAGTATGCTTGAGGTACTGGGTTCAATCCCCAGCACCACCACACACACAGAAAAATTTAAAATTATTTGTTTCAAGAATGTTAAAAGTATAAGTTTTGTTTTTGCCTTTCTATCTCCAACTTCATCAATTTCCATTATCCTTAATTTCCATGGTCAAAACCAAATATTGAAGTCATGATATGGTATAGCAGAGAAAGATATATAAATATGTACTAGGCAAATCTGGTTTCCTTCTTGACTTGGCCATTTACTAGGTATGTAATCTTAAATAACTTAGCCAGTTTAACCCTCACTTTTTGCTATAGTTTGGATGATGAAGGTCCCCCAAGGGTCAAAGCTTGGTTTCCAGAATGGTAGTGTTGGGAGGGGATATGGATCTTCAAGAAGTAATGTTTCATGGGAGCTATTTGAATCACTGTTCTGACCTCAACCTGTCATCTTTCCTTCTGCTTCTCACCTTGAGATATTAACACTTACTTCAGCGTATGCTTACATCATTATGTGCCATTTTCTCCAGAAATTAAAAATTTTCACATTAGGAACTGATCAATTTTGGACATGAACCTCCAGAACCATGAGCCAAAATAAATCCTTTCTTCTTAAGTATGCTGTTTCAGGTATTTTGTTATAGTAACAAGAAGTTGACTAATGAATTTTCTGTATAAAATGTGGGGAAACTGATACCAGTCATACAAGGATAAAATGAGATGACATGTGAGATAGCTACCTTTGTTGATAGCTATTTTACTGTAGTTCTCCCCACCCCCATGTCCCTCCATCTTTCCCTTCTCCTGCCTCCTTCCGTCAACAGAAGGCTGACCCCCAGGGAGCACATCTCCGTTTTCCCTTATTGGTTAACATTCACTTCAGCTTAGTTAAGGAATCACTCACAAAAGATTGGGATATGTGAGGAGAGAGGTCAGAGTATTTGTTCCCTGATGAGTACATGCCTTGGCAGATGTATTAGTAATAGCTCCAACCTTTCAAAACCAAGCCTTCCACAAGGCAGCCTCCTCTTTATAATTACAGTTCTCTTTGGGCTCTTCTGGATCAGAAGGTCACTCTTTTGGAAGTGGTATGCATTCCTACTGACCTTTGTCTATGGATGCTTACTATCCTGACACCCTATACACATATTCATAAGTAATCCATTATTAAAGCTTCTTCATTTAAACCATTTGAGTAAAATTCTGTTTCCCATAGGGATTCTGACTGATAAAGTACTTAATACCAAAAATAACTACACAAAGTAGATCCTCAATTTGGTATTCTGAGACTGTGTTTGTTAAATTATTTGATAAATGCATGCTCTTCTTCAAAGAAAACGCTATGCCATGATGTCAGAATTACTCAGATATCACCAGTGTCCACATGGCACAGAAGGCCAGATATCATACATTTTGCATTTGGTTTCTATGGCAATATAAGAATTTAAAAGACTGTAGGAGTAGTGTTGGGATTTTGGCTCAGGAGTAGAATGCTTGCCTAGCATGTGTGAGGTACTGGTTTTAATTCTCAGCGCCACATATAAATAAATAAAATAAATATTCATTGGCTTTTAAACAATATAAAAAATATTTAACGTTAAAAAAAAGACTGTAGGCATGACTGTTTATGACTATTCTGGAGAAATTAACCTAAAAAAGAGGAAGTAAAAAATAAAAAGGATAAGTGGAAGAACTTACTTTAAAAACCAAAGTTTAGTAGAAAACTGTAAACCTCCTATAATGACCTTAAAAGAATCCATTTATACTAATAACTACAGGACAGACGTGACTGAGAATTGGCCAAAAATATAATTGTGCAGTGGTAGAATTGCTACATTTGGTAAACACACAACACTAACAAGGCCCTTATGATAAAGTCAGGGCATTGGTTGAGAGGTTGCCCTGTGAGACTTGTAATGAAGATATCTGGGTTGATTTGAAAATGTAAACTTTGATTTCCCAAATCAACCCAAGATCATTTTCATGAAGAAGTAGCCTCTCTTCCCTGTATAAGAAAAATAATCTTAGAGGCTGGAGTTGTGGCTCAGTGGTAGAGCACTTGCCTGGTGTGAGGCCCTTGGTTCTATCCTCAGCACCGCATTATAAATACCTAAATAAAATAAAAGATTCATTTACAACTTAAAAAAATTAAAAGAAAAAATAATCTTTATATGCATAAAGATGCTTCAATGACCTCATTTTGACTCATTTTGACTCACAAAGAAATACCAGATCTTCTCAAGACCCATCTCCATCAGCTCTCAAGAGAGCTAGATCCCAGCGTCCTTCAGGTGGAAAATTACTAAGCCTATTTCCAGAGGAAACAAAGTATGCCTCTTAGGATTGAAAGAATCTTTCAAAATTGCATCATCAGGAACCTGATGAATTGTGTAAGAATGTTTTCTAAAAGAGTTATACTGAAGTAGATAAAACATATTGGAGAACTGAGCCAAATTTTCCATGGAGATATACTTACCCAGTATTCTGAATTTAGTGTACCATCCAAAACAGTTTTAAGCATCTCTAGTGGTTTCCTTTGTTGGTTACTCAATCCTGGATTCAAAGAAAACCAATATTTCATGATGTGAAGATGCTAAAACTTCCTTGTTCTTATGTGAAAGAAGGTATCCAATAGCTTAGAGAATTGAGAACCTCCAGGTAGATTTATTATAGACAACATGTCCATCAGGAATTGCCAGAAAACAGACAATCTCCATCAGGGTAATATAGGAGATAGTATCCTAGAAAATCTCTATCTATGGTAGCTTTCTTCAGTGAATTTTGAAAATAAAACTGGGATGCTAATTTTTTATTAGGATCTCTCATTTTAATGGGAATAATTTTGGAGTGGGAAAGGCCATGTGGTAATGCTTAATCTTCAAAGCAAAGGTGGTTGCAATTTCCATAATTAGCTATAGTGATGGAGTGAGTGGCAGTCAGTGTTTTGACCTGCAGAAATCTGGTTGTTTAATGACAATTCTACAGAATAGAGAGTAGATGGGCAGCTGACAACTATTACTTGATCTGTGTAATTGGAAAAAGTATATGCCAGATAAACAGAAAAATGACTAGAATCACCAAAGGGAGAGTTCACAATTTGTAGCCTCCCACTCATGTTTGCAGACCTAGGAATTCCCTGAAGAAGGACTATGCAAGTCAGCCCCTAGGAATAAGTTTATATGGATCTTACAGAATTATTATGAATTACCCAAAACTTTCAATAATTGTAGCAACTATTCCAAATATATTGGAATATATTGACTGGTGAAAATTATCATTGATTGAGTAACCAGTTTCCTAGCATAGCAACTATGAACATGGCAAAATATTTTTTCTCAGTCTTTGGAGGTGCTGTAGGAAGCTATTGAATTTGGGGACAATGAAACCATCTCCATTTGAGAAGCAGATTTCTGGAGCATTGTTTTCACTATGGAAAGTTGCTAATGCAGGGAGAAAAGATTTCTTTCCTTTTTCTTTGCAAAATTTATGGCCGAGACCCCTGAAAAAAAAAAGACAGATTAAAAAGAGAAAAACTTAAATATTTAATATAGTTTATTTTTCATGAGCCCCTCCAGAAATTAAGACCCAAAGAAATAAGGAAACGTGTTTTTACAGACAATTGTACAGAAATATGATTGAAAGCAAAAATGGTATGATCTAATGGTAAGACAACTTGGGGGAGACCTTAGGAAGGCCTGCACTGTTTGTTGAGATTTTTTTCTATGACTTTCCTCTCTTTTAGGCATAAAAAAGACCACTCTAGATTAAGGTTCTTATGATCTATTTTAGAGGAAGAGCAGAAGATTCTTTTATAAACTGCTTCAGAAGGAAAGGTGGAAGGAAGCCAGACTGGCTTGCCTGGTTCTGCTGTTTTCTCAAATGCCCAAAGCTGTATTTTGGGGTAGTGTGTCCTCAACTCCATCACTAAAATCTATTTATAGACATCTAGCTGGAAATCATACTTATCATTCTCCCTTTTAGGTAGGTCTATCCTACAGACAAACTTGTGTAGCTATGCAGCAACCCATCTTCCACCCTGCAGATAAGGATAATACACAAGAGGTTACAAATGCTATGTGAGTCCCTACATAGCCACTGGAATACAGCTGGCCCACCACTCCAGACCGGTCAAGGTTTCATGAGAGAAGAGATAGAAATAGAGATAGAGATGGGGGGGGGGGGCAGGGAGGGAGGGGAGAGGGGACAGAGGGAAGGAGAGGGAGAAAGAAGGAGAGGGTCTGAGGGAGGGAGGGGGAGGGAGAGAGGCTGAGGGAGAGAACTTACAAACTATTTAAGCTTTTGTATTTGGGGGTCGCCTTTTCCAGCTAAACATTACCTTAGATTTCTTTCCTTTTTCATTGCAAAATTTATGGCCGAGACCCCTGGGAAAAAAAAAAAAAGACAGATTAACAAGAGAAAAACTTAAATATTTACTTAATATAGTTTTATATTCTAAATACTATATATATAGCATGTATATATATATATATACTAATTTTATATACTAATATACTTTGAAAACTGAATGTTGCTGTTGCCCCATCCCCCTTCCCCTTACTGTTCCTAAATTAATTCTTTATAGTTCCTTCAACTTAACTATTAATCAAATAGATACAAACTTAAGCTTCTGCACATCGCAGGAAACAATTAAGAGCATGAAGAGAGAGCCTGATGAATGGGAAATCTCTGCCAGCTGCTCCTCTAACAGGGGATTAATAATCTGAATATACAAAGAACTCAAAAAAGTTAACACCAAAAAACAATCAATTAACAAATGGGCAAAAGAAATAAACACGTACTTTTCAAAATAAGAAATACAAATGTCTAACAAATATATGAAAAAGATATTCAACATCTCTAGGAATCAGAAAATTACAAATCAAAACTTCACTGAGATTTCATTTCACTCCAGTCAGAATTTCATCATAAATACAAATAATAACAAATGCTGGTGAAAATGTGGGGAAAAGGTACACTTATACACTGTTGGTGAGACTTCAAATAACTGTAATCACTCCAGAAAGCAGTATGGAGATTCTCAAAGAACTAGCAATGGAAGCACCACAAGACCCAGCTATCTTACTCCTTAATATTTCTAAAGAACTAAAATCAGTATACTCTAGTGTTACAAGCCAAACATCAATGTTTGTAATAGTGCAGTTCACAGTAGTCAAGTTATGAAATCAGCCCAGGTGCCTGTCAGCAGAAGAATGGATAAAGAAAATGTGGCATCTATATACAATGGAGTCTTATTTATCCATTAAAAAAAAAAAAAAGAATGAAATTATAGCATTCTCTGGTAAATAGATAAAACTGGAGAACAACACACTAAGTGAAATAAGTCAGACTCAAAAAGTCAAGGGTTGAATGTTTTCTCTCATATGGGGAAGTTAAAATAAGGGAAAAAAAGTGGATGTGAAGAGTACAATAAAAATAGAAGGGAGATCAGTGGAGTAGAGAAAGGGGATAGTGGGGGAAAGAAAAGAGAGGGGGAAGCACTGGGGACTTAAATAAAGCAAATTATATTCCATGCATGTATGACTATAAAATGAACCACAATAGTATGTATAACTATAGTGTACTTATAAAAATATATAAAGAATGAGATGTTTTCATCTGTCACTTTAGAAAAAACTAATAATATTCACTGAAAGCGCAAATGTGGAAAGTAGCACTCACTAATTGATGGTGGGATAATAAACTGATACAAGTTCTTTGGAGGAAAATTTGGCATAATTAATAAAAAGTGTGAAAGCATAGACTCTTTGATCTAACAATAATATCTCTAGGAAGCCATACTATTTATACAAAAAGTTGTGTTTATAAAAACATTCATTGCAGCATCATTTTCAGTAGCAAAAAAAAACTTAAAGCTATTAATAGGAAGAGCATATATTAGTGTTTGCCTGTATTTTGAAATTCTATACCACAATTAAAATGAGATTGGTCCACATAAAAGAATTGAATAAATAATATAAAAATGTCCATAATATCACATGAAACAAATAAGTCTTGGTATGTATAAAGAAAAGTATTTGCATATTTGTACATATAAACCCTTCAAAATACACACACATACACACACACATGTACATGAATATAAGTAGATTGAGTAATAGAATCTTACAAATTCTGGAAGAAAAAATTATAAATTCAATAGATCTGGGGAAATTTTCATTTTTAACTCTTTATATGCCAGCATTTCTTAATAGTTGAAAACAATAAAAATTAAGCTATCTGATAAAATAACTTGATAGGTGAAAACAATAAAAAAATAAGGTATCAAACTTAAAGAACTTAAAAGAAATGTAGGAGTCCTAGGTTGTGCTTTGGGAAATGTTATTCTAAATTAAGTACACACTTCCTTTTATAAAGAGTAAGTTTATAAATATGTCACTTGAAATATTTTATACTTTTTTAGGCCAGACATTATTATCATTGGTTAACTTGTTCTCAAATTTCCAAATGTAAATGATATTTTCCTCAAGGTAATTCATCTAAAAATAATCCAAGATTTTTAAATTGAAGAAAAAAATTTATAAACTGATGTCTAACTGACCTGATGAATCATTCTGGAAAAGCACCTGATTCATTTTTATTTCAACTAACATTAGTAATAAAAATAATCCAAAAATCCAGAAGCTTATTAATGTTCATATTAAATATTCAAAAAGTCACTTTAGTAACAACAATAATATACATACTCACTAACTTCCCCCAGTTCTCCCCTGGATAAACTCTTCTACGTAAATTTAACTATTCCTAGACGCATTGGTTCAGTTCAAAAAATCATATTTACAGACTCCAAATAAAGGAATTATTGCAACTAAGAAAATTTCTACATTTGCTTCTCCCTGTTTCTCTCTCTAGTCCCTTGATCCTCCAAATGAATGAGGAAAGTAAGAAGGCCATGGAATTCTCCTCCTTCTTTCTGTGTTCCATCAAGGGTTAGCCTAAGCTGTAGTACATCTGAACAGTTATGAAATGGTTTCGTATGGGTGCATACCAGATATTTTCCTTCCTTCTATGGCTCATAAGATAAGTCTTTGTCCAGTGTTACTTTTAAGAGCAGTGTTTACACATCTTATGATTCAGTGTGGTTCTTACCTCAGAGGATATGTAAGATTTTTTTTCATGTGTCTAATGCTCTCAACTTCCATGCGGGGCATTTTCTGGGGAGAACACTTGGCTTTGAAGTTGCCTTTTTAATTCTACTTCCGTTTTCTTCTGGGAAGATTAAAAGGACCTGCTTTTCCAGCTTGACTTACTCAATTAAGAAAAATATTTGAGTTTATTTGAAATTTCTCATTTTTATCACTTGGTATCAATATGTATTTATTTGTTTCTGATTTTGATTTTTGGTTTTCCTGCATGTAAATGATTGCAAAGGGAGTGGTTTTCAAAATATAGTCCCTGAAAGGCAACATTTGGGTCACCTGGGAATTTGTTAAAAGTTCAAACTCTCTTCCCCATCTCAGACTTACTGAATCAGAAACTGAATGTCAGACTCAATAACTTGTGCTTTGGCAAGCTATCTGTGGTTCTAATTCATGTCTAAATTTGTGAACCTTTTTCCTCCCTAGTGTAGAATAATTTGGGAAATGGCTTCACATTTGAATATATGTGTTGCAAATAGAACCAAACCGTTTGTACTTGAAAAAGGAGACACTGGGCTAGATTTTAAATACAAATATGGAGCCATCAAAACAAACAAAAATGCTAAGAGCTGTTGAAATGCTATTGGCTTCTGCTGGGAAGAGGTAGGGATGGTAACTAAAATGGCCAGCTTTTTACTCTCCTATTTAGAGTACTCTTATAGGATGTACCCAAGCATTGGCATCATCAGAAATTCGTTGGAACTTATTAGAAATTCATTGAATGTCTTCATTTGAAGAGCCCCTTATAATTTATACTTATGTGGAAAAAAGAGTAGCCACTGCCCTAATGCTACCTGATGGTCTTTAGTGCAGTGTCAAACTACCTCCACCTACATTTACCTTTTGATTGACACTCTTCTGATGCCTACCCTGGATTTTTGCCCTGTTGCACTTATTGACCTCTCTAACCTGTGATTCATAAACATGGAATTTCTGGGTCAAAGACTGTGTTGTATGCCATTTAACCATTAAAAAATACTACAAAATTATGTCTTCTTCTTAACTGTCCCTTTTTCTCTTTTACTGTCAGTTTGTGAGAATTATTTGCCAAACTTCTGTCATACTGGGTACTTTCTAAACATAAAATTTTTCCAAAAACCGAAAGCAGTAGAAAATGTCTCATTTTATGCTGTGTTTCATTGAAAATTATGCTAATAATTTTTCCTTTCTTCTGTTTGTGTTTAATTTTATTATCTGTTATGTGCCATCAGTTTGAAAAATATTTAAATATATAATAAAGAATGTTCACAATGACCTTGCAAGGTGACTTTTATAATTTGTAATTTAGACCTGAAGATATCCAGGTTCAGAATAATTAAATCATTTGTCTACTAAGTCACACATAAGAACTAACATATGCAGAAATTAAAGTTCAAGTTTAAAACAAATATTAGCTGAAGAGCCAGCTAAGTTATGTGACAAAAATATAAAAGGGGACATTCAGCTTATGTTTTCACATTAACATATCTGGTTGGATGTGAAATGAAAAAAAAAAAAATCAAGGAGTTGACAGTTTCACTTGTAAAAGATCAAAGTATTTTCATAAAACTAGCTTTAAGACTTATATTGTTCATTCCATAAAGTGACTTTTGCTGCTTTGATGTAATAACAATAATGATATGTCATTATTGTTAAAGTACTCTTACAAGATGTTCCCAAGCCTTGGCATCATCAGAAATTCATTGGAACTTATTAGAAATTCATGGAAGATCTTCATTTGAAGAACCATATGATAATAATAATGATAAAGATAATAATCAACAATAATGATAATGATCAAGATACTACAATGTGACATATGCAATTGATGGTCCTTTAGATATATTATCTAATATAATCCTCTTATCAGTGCTGTAATGCAAGTATTATCATTATCCCTATCTTACAGATGAGGAAACTGAGTCTCAGATAGGCTAATCAATGTGCACCATTGATGTGGAGGAAAGCCACCAAACACTCCCACACAAGCATGTTACTCTTTCCTCTCATTTGTGACTTTTGATCACCAGGTTCTTGGTCATTCTTCCACCACTGTTAAAGACCTATTTTCTAGTTCACCAGCATTCTAGTCATCTGAATGAGGCTGGCAAAAGTGATCCAATAACAGTTCACAATGTTATCGATCATAATTTCCATTCCATTTCTGTCACCTTGTCCTATGGATTCATGTAAAACTTGCCTTTGTTAAACCAAACTTTAACCTGCTGAATGGTAACATTTTCCTTTTGACTATGATCTCTGATACAATTTTTCTGCTCTTATTTTACAAGAACATACAGGCATCAAACTTTTTTTTTATCATTTTATGCTTTAGAAAACTCTCTTCCTTTTAGTGTCTATGGCATGGCCCTTTTGTGGAGGTTCTCATATTTGTCTCCCTGTGACTGTTGACTTCCCTGAATGTAGAGTCTTCTGGTGTAACAGGAATAGGGATTGTGGATGGGGAAGACTGAAGAGTTATTTACAAAGAGCTTGGAGATTAGAAGATCAAAGGAGTGTCTTCTGGATTTATCATAATTATTGTTTTAAGATGTGAGAGATTTCAACAAGTTTACGTGCTTAAAGGTGAATGACAGTGGAGAGGACAGAAAATGAGAAGGAGAGAGAAAATGCTTCAAGTAAAACTGTTGAAGAGAGAGCAGAAAATGGAAACAGAAACACAGTGAAGATTCTTAACAGGAAAACTATTTCTTACCCTGAGAAACAACAAAACTAAGAAGATAGGGGAAATGTGGTAAGAGATTCTTAAGGTACATTTGACCAGATAGCACCTAGTTTCTCAAAGGAGAAGCTGTGTTTCTTTGTGCAGAGTTGCAGCCTGTGCTCTGCCCTCAGCCTGGAAAACTCTTTACTCAGGCCCGAAAAAGGCCTCAATGTCATTTTCCATCACTTTCTCCTCTGATTGTGTTTTAGGTGTGCTTCATAGTATTTGTTGCTAGCTTACATTATCTCTGTGTTGGCCACAACTAGGAAAAAAAAAAAGTGTCTGGTTCAGACATTTCTGTATCTGCCAAACTTGAAATAGTGCCTGGCCAACTCTAGTTTCTCAATAAACATTTCTCAAATGAATACACAGCAGTTTTGATGAGCTAGGTAACAATTTGGACTATCCACAAGGCAGGTAAGAGAGTGTGACAACAGACACTGTTGTCCGGCCACTCTGTGAGTCCCCCTGTTGCTATAGTCAATGGAATTGTGGTGGTGACCAGACTGATTCCAGTTAAAATCATTAAAACCTGATGGAATTTTCATTGAAATAGTTAGTCAGATTATAAAATGACTATATAAGTTTAGAAAAATTCCCAAGAACACTAATAAAAATTAATTTAAGATGATAAATAGTAAAAATTCCCATTAAAAATATTGTGTATTTTAATATTTTAAGTAGAGAGAATTCTAAACATTTAAAAATTCTTTTAATGCCATGTTAATTCTATAAACTTGAATTATATAAGTGTAAAACTAAAACAATAGTATACTATAAAAATATATGAGAATATTTTAAAATTTTAAACTAAGAAAAATTTAACCAAATTTGAAAGCTGAAACAAATAATAATTTAAAAAATATGTCTTCAAATGTATTTAAAAATCTGGAGAAAAATCTGCAGTATATCCTTTTTCTCACATTTCTAATTTTAAAAGAAATAACTAAAAAGCAAGGCAGAGTTGTGCATACCTGTAATCTCAGCAGTTCAGGAGCCGAGACAGGAGGATTGTGAGTTCAAAGCCAGGCTCAGCAAAGTCAAGGCACTAAGCAACTCAGTGAGAAACCTGTCTCTAAATAAAATACAAAATATGGCTGGGGATGTGGCTCTGTGGTCAAGTGCCCCTGAGTTCAATCCCAGGTACCCACCCCCCAAAAAAGAAATAACTAACAAAACATAAATATGGCTTATTCACCTCTTTATAAACTATAAATTACTTCAGAATAGGGATCTATCACATTTGACACTAGATAAATACCTCTTGTACACATAAATTAATAAATGTTAGATAATCGTTAGAGACAAATATTTTTCAAAAGTTTCATTTTTACTATAAACTATACGTTCTGGGTAAATTAAGTTATTTTTCTATGAGATTTGGTGTATGATTATTTAGCATTAGATACATGAAAATTTTTTCAATGAATGCAAACAACCTATAACATTATAGCTGGCCTCTGGGCCTAGACGGTTAAGTTTGCAAAATAGATTTCTTACAAATAAATTGTTGCATTGAATCCAAGTGTCATGAATGCACATGTCATTCATTTTTGGAAAGCAAATATATATTTTCATATGCTAAACATACTAGATGTTTTCTTAATTTCATTATGTAGAGCTTTGGGATCAAGTATAAGTAGCAAGTAATAAAAACAATGCCATTCATGAAACAGCCTAGAGTCAATATGACAACCTAAAAAGAGGCTGGCAGAGAAATTTCTTTAAATTATAGCCGTATCTCTCCTGGAAGAGGTATCATCACTTACCAGAATAAATTACTTACAACTGGCTCAACTATCTTTATTATAACTGCAAGGCATAAAAATTATGCTACCCATTGAACATTTAAGGGGCCAGAATTATAACAGCAGACCCTCCTCTCTGGTGTTAAGAAAGTAAGTGGGTAATGATCAAATCAGGGTATGGAAATAGCCTATCCTATCCCATAAATATGTACAATCGTTATCTTAATAAAAAAATAAAATTTATAAAAGGAAAAAGTAAATGGGGAAATAGTCATGTATACTCCATCTCATTTCTGCTCAGACATGTTGTTGCAGATTCTTCCTAAAAAGGCTCACTTCCATATCTCATTGCTCCAGGGAACTTGTTCCATATCCACTGCATTTTGGCTGAATCCTAATTGACCTTTCTTTTCAGACATAGTGCCTACCCTCCTCTATTCCCATAGACTTGAAGCTTCAGAATTCATGCTTGTTGAAACTGTTGACTCTAACATACAAACTCCAATCCCTTTTTCCTTGCCTGTAGTCATGCAGCAACCTAATTAATCTCTTGTACCTGGGTTCAACTCTGTGCCCAGGAGTAAGATGGATTCCTGCTCATGTGCATGTGTATACACACAGACACACACACACACACACACACACACACAAACACACTGCTAAAGTGACTCAGAAAAATCTACAACTCCAATGATAAGTAACAATAATGTTTTCTAATTCCTCCTCACCAATCTCCTGCCTCCCTGTGGTGGGTAGACACATAGCAAGTGGGTCCAATGTGCTGATTCCATTGAATCAAAAGACATTTCTTTTGACATTATCTAGTCATAAGCATCAAAAAATCCTTCAAGGTGAGTACCAGATTAAGCCAGAGAGGTTCTCATTGTCTAAAATAGATGATCAAGTAAAAAAGGGGTACTGCAAATCCTCAGAGCTGCAAGAGATAGACCAATTAAGTGCTATCTCATCTGTATCCTCTTCCAATCTAAAGTCTGAAATACAGAGTGAATTACCTATTTAAAGTACCAATCTAAATAACCAGTTACTTAATTTTTAGCCCTCTAATAATATACTCTTTTTGGTCTTGAAATAAAGTTCATAACCCTTAGAAACACCCATCAAAACCCTGCATGATTTGACCTGGTAAATTTTTCCACTGCCTTAACTCTCTTGCCCTGAGGCAAACTTCAGACTACATCAAAACCCTGCTAAAAAAAAAAAAAAAAAAAACTTTTAGTGATTCCCTGTCATCTTTAGACTTGAAGTCCAGCTTCACTTCCTTACCTTGCCTCAAAATTTATTCCCTTTTGTTCCTGTTTGCTTTGATGAGTCTCAATCTCCTGTCTACATGATCTCTTTTTCCCATGTTCTCCCTCATCCCATTAGTTACTCCTTATCAGTAGAAACTAAATCCCACTTCATCCATGTGTCTTATCTTAATTTCTTCTATAAAGAAATAATTTCTTCACTGTCTGAACTCTTAAAACATTTTACCATGACATAATGTTTATTGCTTTTGTTTGTAGAGTGGTATGATCCTGCCTCATCTCCCCTTCCTGCATGAACACTTCTTCTCATGTAAACAAGGAACTGTATCTGATTCTTCAGCTATTTCAAAGCACCCAGCAACCCTCAGGATCCTTGGTTGGCACTCGCTCAACAGATATTTGTGCAATGAATGACTGTCTACAACTATCCGACATCAATGTCTTCAAGAATCTACAAAATAGAACTACTACTCACTTCTTTTGTCTACTGCTGGCAAAACGAAGAGTGCCAAACAGTCCCAGAATAAACGAATTACGTTCCAAGTGATGAAGAAGCACAAAGCAAAGAGAGTATGAGACAGATGATCACACCATGTGCTGACTTGCCCAGAAGCCTTCAAGGCCTTTAATTAAACAGTCTAACCATGGGAGGCAAAAGATGGAATGGAATGTGTTCCTAATTAATGCTTTAACCTCATTATGCTCCCAGGCCAGGAAATATAATAACTATGTAAGAATTTGGAAATTGTTTCCACCGAGATCATGGCAGGTTTTTTTTTTTGATGAATTTTAGTCACTGTTTCAAAGAAGCCTGTGCTATTAGCTGAACTGATCTCATAAACCAAATATGGCAGGACTTAAAGAGGGCAGTTTGGATTAGAGGAGAAACATCACCATACTCAAATCTCTTTTTCCCCAGTTTTTGCACAATGTAGTTGTGCAATTTTCATTGGTTTGGTTCTAAACATATTTATTGAGGAAGGAATGCTTATGTCAAAATCAACCTTGAAAGTCCTTTAAACTATTCAAGAAATAGAGTAAACATGGTTTCAGTATTGATCCCTCCCAAGAAGTGCACAACAGTAAATTATTTTTCCCTGGAGTAGGGATAGATTATTGTTTCTTTTGTTGGGTATCAGAGGAAGTAATTCACTTATGGCTAAGGGTCTTATGTCATGAAAATCACTTTTGTTGTTTTTTCCTTTAAATTCAGAAAGCTATATTTACAAGGTTAAACTTACATTAAAGGAAATATAACCTTGTGTCACATTCCCCATTCACATGCTCCCAATTTTCTTGCTTTCAGGAATTATAGTGCTCCTCTAAATATATATATATATATATATATATATATATATATATATATATATATATATATACATACATATCTGTAAATATAACTGTGAGCAATTCAAAGATTAGCACAAATCATTTTCCCTAGTTAAACTATTACTTCTATAATATTTGAAAGAAAAAAATATATTATGAATTTAATTTTTTATTTAAAAGAAAATCTCTGATTTTACTGATTCATCTCTAATTAAGTTATTTGAATGACTTAGACTATTTTGTTCTTTTTTCTTCCCCTACTCTTGAAAAATTCATATTGAATTTTGTTTATAAATTCACAGAAGTCTTTTTGTTTTTTTTGGTCTTGTTGTATAATGTTCAGAAAATGTTGATAAAAAAAATAGGTAACTAAAATTAACCAGTAATATTTTTTGTAGTAGGTCTACACAAGGCTGGTGTATCAGTTTTGATTCTATTTCAAGGCTTTTGTTTATGAAGTAATAAATGATAAACTAAGAAATATTTTCTATGTTCATACATCTACTCATCATAGTTAATGCAGAAATGTAGCTCCTAAATCACATGTAATATTTTTAGAGTAAGGAAATTCAACAAATAATATCTTTTGAGTAGATATTATATAAAGACACTAGTTTGAGTTTTGCAGGGAACATGAAGAGGATCAATCTGAGCTCAGGGTTTTACAGTTTTTACCAGAGCTGTGATAATCACATTTTAAGATACCTCTCAATGATCTTTTCTGATATTTCCAACTTTGTATATTCCCTTCCAACATAGACCCAACGCTGAACAATAGAATATTGTGAAAATGATTTGTGACTTTCTTGGCTAGTTCAAAAAGTCATCCGAGAGAAACTTCTGCCTTGGCCTTCACTCGCTCTGAGGAAAGCCAGCTGTCTGTCAAGCACTATAAGAGATCTGAGATTTTATCCTATTTACAAACAAACAAGTTACCTTGTCACAGTTTCATGGATGGTAGTAGAAGACATGAGACTATTGGGTCAGTTAAAGGGCAGTTGATTGCTCAAAACAATAGAAATAACCAGAACATAAAAGAAGTGCCAATTCTTTGAGACCAAGTTCCCACAGGTCAATGCACAGTAGGCCAAAGGATGACTTCACATGCAGTGGGTGGTGTTAAAAGAAGTGAGCTTCAAGTTTAGGGAGTCCAATTTTTTTTTTTTATAATGGGCTATAAACTTGCCTGATCTTTTCTTTAAGAATACATTATCTTTATCATATAATAGGTGAAAGAAATAAACCTTGCCCTTTGCTCCGGGGGTTGGGGAGGGGGGAGAGACTATCTCTATCTACCAAGGTTATTTGCTATGCAAACATCCTTAAAAAGATTATTTAGAACAAAGGAAGTTTTCAGTTGCTCTACTTACAAGATGTGAAAGACGGGGTTGTGGGGGGTTTGTCTCCCAACATTGCAAACCCATGAGACACTCAAGCAGGCCTGGAGAAAGATGGATGTGGTGATGATCTGAAGCCTTATTCCAGCAACCATTAGGGGATGGAGCCACCATGAAAGTGGTACTTCAGATGGCTGCTTTCCTAGCTGGATCTAATCTTATAAAGGACCTTAAGCTAGAGTGGCCCAGGCAATTATAAGAGGTAATGCTATTATTTGGTACTATTAAGTTTTGAGGTGATTTGTTACACAGTAATACATAACACAAACTTTTGTACTTGCAAGTGGGGTGCTATCACAACTAAATCTCAAAATATATCAGACACTTTGGGAATAACATGTAGAAAGAAGCTTCAGAGGACTTTGGAGAAAACATAAGAGATTTCCAAGAGACTTTCAGCAAAAGCCCGACCACTATTGTGGAGTTTGCTGGGAGAACCAAAAGAAGTAATATTTTTGGAGACTGGGAGAAAGCCATCCTTATGCAGTGACAGAAACTTAGCAACACTGCTCCCTATACTAAAATAGAAAGTGGAAAATGTACCTGATGAACTATGTTATGTAGCTAAAGAGATTTCTAGTCAGAGTGTGGAAGATACCATCTGACTTCTTCTTCATGTTTAGAGCAAAATGAGATAGACAGATAGCCTTCTTCATGATCCTTGAAGAACATACTGTGTGTTATGGGAAATTTGCAGTTTGTAAATACTACATAATTTGTGCATGTTTTATTTTCTAAAAGTAAATCACAATTTTCAACACAAGACATAATTCATTATATTAACATTATGAAAATACACTTTTATGAAAAATTAAACTAGTAAAACAACAAAGGGAAAGTAGGAACTTTTAACTGGGTTTGATAAAGAACCTTTCAAGGTGAGCTCTAAGAACAATCTGATTAGAGATAATACTTTCAGTATTACTTTCTGGGAGGGTTGAATTACCCTATTCTATAGTGTTGAGAATTAACTAGTATGAGCCAGAGCAAGACAGAAAAAGTTTTCAATAATATGGGTGTCAAGGCATAGCTAATATAGTTGCTTAGATAAAAAAAGAAATATGAGGTGTCAAAATAGAGCACTATTCTTAGAGAAACCATATTAAAAACTTAATTTCATGAGAAAGTACATTTCTATCTTGAATAATTATTCTAACTTACTTTGAAAAATTCTAAACAACAACAAAAACATTCAGTCAAGACAATTCAATAAGCTCTTAGGATGCCAACTTTAACTTGGCAGGGATGCTAAGCTGGTCTGTGAAAACTGAACACATTGGACCAATTCACATGGTGAATGATTTAGAGGTCCATACAAAATAGTTTTTGAATACCTTCTCAATAACCTGCTGCTGCAGTCAATTATTATTCACCTTTCAGGGTTTGGTAAACATTCTCTGCCTTAAAAATCATAATTTTTATCTAACAAAAGCTAACAAAACAGTTGCAGAGTAAATCCAGTTAAGAATGCAACAATTATAGTTGGGGCTTTTTATTTAATGAGTATTTCTAAACTTTGCCTTCTTCACTTGTGGCCAAATAATTCAAAGTACTCTAACATAGTTTATATGCAATTGTGCAGGCACAAAAGTGCAATTGAAAAAGAGATCACAGGGGAAAAAACCCTATATCAGCAATTTCCTTTATTATTTTCGTTTTTTAGGAATATTTGTCTTCTGAAAGATAATGTCAACTCCTGGCAGAAACTCATCAAAATGATAAAATCACCAGAGGAAAGATTTTCATTTCTTTCTCAGGAATTGAGTTTCTCATTCAGTTCAAAGGAGAGAAGAATATTCTTTTCACTCTGTACTTATTTGAAGTGAGCTGTCAGGTGTTTCCTGGCTCAGAAGAGGTACTGCCTCCATTTCCCAAGAAAACTTGGTATAATACTCACGCTGATCTCCTCAGTCCCTAACTAAATACCTCATTCTTTGGAATTCTAGATGCCAGAGGCACTAACATGCAATAAAGATGAGCACATTAGCCTGAAGTACATGAAATGTGCTAGAACATAATGTGCATAGGGCTTGGGGGGTCAAGAAAACTGGCCATAACTTGCTGTGTAGTTCCTTGATATCTTTGAACCAAAGTTTCCTCATCCATAAAGTAATACAGTGTATTAAGTGATGTTGGTCTCCTGCCCAATCCTACCATTCAGACACTATAACTCGATATAAAATTATAAAGTTGGTCTTACTGAATAGCATTATTTGTAGTAATTTCTTTCCTCATGACATATGTCCCCTAAAGTTAATGTTCAATTTCTTTGAAAGCTAAACACTGTTTGAACACCCACTATAGTCTAATGTCAGAGTATGAAAGTAGTGGAAACTCCATGACCTTGGTATTGTTGGAAAGGTCTCCATCCTGTGTTACTTCACATGTGAGAAGAGTTGTTCGATATCCTTGTCACTAAATCATAAGCCACAAAACATTGTCTAGAGTAGTTTCCATGAAAGATGAAAGATGATCTGTTACTGAACATATGTTCTCTCACCAGATACCTTCCCCTGATGAATTGCTTCAATCACAAGTCATGTTAGAGTTGGCACAGCAAATGCTATCTGTTCTGTGTTCAGAGAGTCATTGATTTGAATGAAAATATAATTTGTGTTTTGTGTCAGGTGTTTTTTGTTGTTGTTGTTGTTGTTCTGAAGGGAAATAGCAGAGAGCTTGGCTTCTGGCATTTTGCTAAAACTAAACATTTCACACAGTTCAGTGTGTTCACAGTGAATTCTTTACATACACTAGAATAAAGTAAGATTTTAGTTTCAAAGATTTTAAGCAGTATGTTGTAAAGGGAGACAAAACTATTGTGTATGAATAAAAGCATTATAATGTTGAGAATGATATTTTTTTCTTACAAAAAGATATGCTTCTTTTGAAAATAACAGATTAGCAATCTCCTTCAAAGTCCAAAACTACATGGAGATTTATGTTGGTTTTCTGGCTTTTTAAATAACTGTGCGTGCGTGCATATGGTATGCGTGTATTTCCCCAAAAGTGAGCAGGTTTTCTGAAGTGGAACATTTAAACAGTTGAACGTTCTCCCATACTACTTTTATAGTCACTTTTTTTTTTTTAAATCCTTAACTTACAGAGGAATCCTACTTTTAAAAATCTTCCCAAGTAAACAAAGTCACTAAAAAACCAAAAACATCTGAACAGGAGCCAGACATGGAGGTAAAATCCATGGTAAGCCATTGGATTCTTGTGTGTCCTTTTTCTGACAAGACAAGCCAAACAGCATCTAGCTGCATTCCTCTGCTTTCTCTTTTGTTCTTTGCCAGTTAGTTTTTATTCAGTGGAAATGCCAATTTTCCACATGCTATTCAATGTGGTATGCTTGTTTGAAAGAAGTAGAGAAAAAGAACTAAAGATGCTGAGGCTTTAACTCATTCCTGCCTTCCCTTCCCTCCTCCTCCCTAACAAGTCCCTTTTCTTAAGGGCTTAGTGTGAAACAAAAGCAGACTCATTCAACCCCAAAACTTGCACGGATGCCAGGTGGAATACTTCAGTGCAGTTTATCCCAAGCTGGGTCATATGGTATAGGTGGGGGCCTACTTAAGTGGTTTTTGTTGGCTCCCCTGTTTATTATGACTTTACAGTCACACCCTCCCCCTTCTGTGACAAAGCGCAACTCAGCACAAAGTATGTGAGGGAAAAGGTAGAGGTGTGCTTTGTTTCAGAAGGTAGAGCTAAAGAAAATATGGAGTTTGAAAAACTGAGGAAACATTATTTCAGAATACATTTACTCCATGGTGAAATAACATTTGATATTTAGTACATACACCATACATCAGTAACTGTTAAGCTCCCTCATTTTTTTTTTCCTTTCTTTCTTCTTTTTTTTTTTTTTCTAATTAAGTAAACTGGGGAAAAAGTGCTGAGTCACTTGCTTCAAAAGTCAGGAAAAGAAATAGGAATCAAAAACAAAACTTTCAATTTGAATTATTTTACTTGCACCCACCAAACCAGACTCTGTATCTGATGAAACCTGGCAAAGTAATATAAATACCAGAGTCAAAAAAAAAAAAAAATCTTAAACAAGTTATCACATCTCTGTAGTACCTTGACCTGCAGAGAAAAATTCCTTTCTCAGAGTGGGCACCAATTATCAGGTATCAGTACTGATTAAACAAATAGAACTCAGCAATTTCCTAATGAAAAGAGCCTAAAGAAAACTGTGGAATCCAAACCTTGTAGAATGTGGATAATTAGTAGCATATGAAATCCAAGTATCTTGAGATATAAACATGTTGCATACACTCCTAGTGTTGTTATGCTGATGGGATGAGTATGACTGGTTATTACTATTATACACTCTGTAGCATTTTAAAGGTGGGAGGATCTTCAAAATCAGCTAGTTGAACCTCTTCATTTTACATAGGAAGAAACTGAAGTCCAGAGGGATTGACACTTCAAATATCACATAACTAGTTAATAGCAGGATTATAGTGTTGTGTCCTGATAGCCAAATCCATTAATCCAGCTTTTGGTTTTATGTGAAAGAAACTGGTCTTACACAAGAGAAGAAAAGATACTAAGCCACAGTCCCCACCTTTAAAAGATGGTATTTTGAAAAAAAAAAAATAGCAAATATAAATCTAAACATATGCAAAGCACATAAAATAAAATGTTCTATGGGGTTCAAAAGACCAGGAGGAAAATTTTGCCACAGTTTCTCTTTAAGTAAAAATGATTTCTTTTTCACAACTATAATAAACAGTGACTTGAAAATAGAATATTGACCTAAGGAAAATCTTTTTAATTTAATAGGTAACTATCCAACTAAAGGGTGATCAACTCATGCCCCAGAACATGTGACTTTTCAGAGCTCAAGGTATACTTATTGAAGTATGAGGGATAAAATTGGTATTACAAAAAAAAATCTTAAAGTAATATCTATTTTGTTAAAAACTTTAAGTAATAGCATATAGAGAAATATTGTTTTTAAACAACCAATAATGAGAAAAATATTGCTCATTTTGATTCTGTACTCTGTTACTTATTATATTAGTCACATTTGCACAAAAATCTTGTGATTTTTACCATTAACATGTTTTTTCCTTACTTAAGCATTGTTATGGTTTGGATATGAGATGGGCCCTGAAAAGATCATGTGGCAATGCAGGAATATTCAGAAGTGAAAGGCTTAGATTATAAGAACTGTAACTTCATCAGTGAATTAATTCATTTTGATATATTAACAATTTGAATGAATTACTGGGTGGTAACTGCAGGTGGGACATTCCTAAAGGAAATAAATTATTGGCTGCATGCCTTTGGGGATTATTTCTCCTTCCTCCCCCACCTCCCTTCTCTCTCCAAGATGCCAGGAGCTGAGCAGCTTTCCTTCACCAGACCCTTTTACCATGGGATGCTGCCTCACCTCAGGTCCATAGCAATGGAACTGGCCAACCATAGACTGAAACTCTGAAATTGTGAGCCCAAAATAAATGTTTTCTCCTCTAAATTGTTCTTGTCAGGTTTTTTGGTCACAGCAATTCAGCTGCCTAAATAAACATAATAAACTTCATTAGATATTTTTGGGGTAAATTTTCTAAATTATTAAGACCAGGTTGCATCTAGCCAAGTATCTGTTACCCCTGCAAATTAAGAATTGTCTACAAATTTTATAAGCAAATTCTCAACTCCATAGTTTAAGATATCAATCGAGATAGGGAAAGGAGATGAACTCTATAGAAAAAAACATCGTCAGTGGACCCAAATAACTTTTAGACAAGACACAGTTTTCCTCATTTATTCAAATAAAATGACTATGATTAAAGCACTTTTTCTAATAATTTGGAAAGCATATCTTACTTGTATATAGAATATTCACTGAACTTCTAGTCCTGCAAGCAGTAGAAGGTATATTAGGATAGCCAAGAAAAAAAGCACTAATATTATCCTTAAAGAATATGAAATCTAATGAAGAAGATAATGCAGTTAATGTATAATCAGGTGAGCTACGTGCAAAAGAAGAAAAATTATGTGGAAAGAAGTAAAGCCTTCCTTTGGGAGAGAATTAGTTGAGCTTTTTATTAAAATGTAAAGGATTGGCATGGTATCACCATATGACCCAGCTATATGACTTGTTGGTATTTATCCTAAAGAATCAAAGTCATCACACTACAGTGATACATGCATACACACATTTATTGCTGCACAATTCACAATTCATATGGACACCAGCCTAGGTGTCCATCAACAGATGAATGGATAAATAAAACGTGGTATAAATACACAATGGATTTTTTTTTCAGCCATAAAGAAAAATGAATTCTTGTCATTTATAAGAAAATAGATGGAACAAGAGTGAAATAAGTCAAACTCACAATGTTAAGGGTTGTATGTTCTCTCTCACACACACAGAAGCTAGAGAGGAAAAAGGAAAAGAAAAGTTGGGAGTATCTCCTAAAAATCAAAGGGAGATCAGTAGAGGGAAAAGACCAAGGGTTAGGAGGTAGGTAGGGAGGGAAAAGTGATGGAAAGTGATATTGGCCAAATTATATTGTCATATTGTATTTTGTGTGAATGTGCAAATATATAACAAACCTTATCAGTATGTACAACTATAATGCATCATTTTTTTTAATGGGAAATGTGCAAGTTTTGAGAATTTGACATTTGTGCCTCATGAGAAATTTCCCCACTCCCTGGGGGAATCAGGTTGGTTTAAGGGTGAACAAGTGACCCAAAAAGTTTCAATCTGGGTTATTATTGGAACGCTTGTTCAAATGCTAGGATAGAAACTTCTTTTCTTTCCCTGGACCTTGTAGTGTACACATGGGAGTTCAAGGACTGTGAGTTTTTGCTCCTCTGGGGCATTTCCAAAGTCTGAGACTGAACAGAATACAGGGGAAAGAAACCTTCAGGAAGTCACAGGAAGCTCCTTGATTTAGCTAATTCTAAATCCAATGCCATCCTGGGTTGTCAGTTATACAAACCAGTGCATATCTTTATTTTTAAGCTGCTTACCATAAGATGTTCTGATGCTTGCAGCAAACAGTATTCTAAATGACAGGGTCCCCTATAAATTTCCTAATAAAATGTAAACATGTTAGCCTGCTCCAAGTTTTGTGGTCTGATTTCTACCCCCTCTATTTGCTTCATGATGAGTCATCTTCCCATAATACCCCTTTTCTCCTGTTGTACCTCAGACAGTGTCCTGAACATTTTATGCTGTTTTCAATTCTTTGCAACTTTGCATGTGTTCATTCCTCTTCTTGAATATCCCTGTCTCCTTTCTTGACCTAACTCTGTTTATCCTTCCATCCTATGTGATGTCCCAAGGCATTTTGGACCATCTCTCATCAGACTTAGATGCCCGTCCTACGCATGTCCCTGGCTCACCTTGCCACAGTGTATGGCCCATTGTGTAATTGCTTCCTACCAACTGGATTAGAAACTCTTTAAAAGGAGGATTCATGTTATTTCTTTTTTTTTTTTTGTCATTTTTCTTTTTCATCACCACTACCTAAGCTAGCATGTGACAGTGTTCAAATGTTGGCTGAATTAATGAAAATATTAGGCAATAAAAGAAAAACATCGTATCTAATTCTAGCACAAGACAACATTTTCCTTTATTTTTGTTTGGTTTGTTTTGGGGTTTTAGGTAAGAGCCAGAAAACCTAATGGATTTTAATTACTGGGAATGTGTTTCCACAGTTAGGTAGAGCTTATTAACCCATTAGTAGATAGGTAACCAGATAGCAAACTTAATTGCTGATGACTTAACTTCTCTTATTATTTGCCATTAGTCACCAGAGAAATACATGAAGGACTTTAAATAAATCAGTAAAACTTAGCATCTTATTTGAAAGTTCTCAGAGCACATGATTTGCAAAACAGTGTCAAACTTATTTAGACTGAGTGTATAGATGTGAAATGAGAAGAGGAGGAATTGGAAAGATCATTATGGTTCATGGTTTTGAACTGATGGCAAACTGTATGAGTTAGACGTTTTAAAGTTTCATCAAGATGTTACCTTCACTAATGAGAGTGTATTGTTGGGTATTAGAGAAGCAAAGCAGCTAAAGACATGGTCTCTTTCTCCACAGTGTCACATTAGACCCCAGTTTCTCCTTGGCCAGGACATTTAGCAACACTCATAGAAGACGTCAGCAGTAGCACAGCATGATTTCAGAAGTGATTGGAGGCCAAAACTTATGACCTCTTAGATGACCCAGTGATGTCTTTTTCACAAAAAAAATTCACAATAGAGGAAAATTCTTAGTGAACTCTTTTTTTTTTCCCCTTTTATAGTGAAGCTTGCCAAGTCAGCCTCCACATGTTTTAAAGTTGGTTTTGGCATGTTTGTTATCAGTCATCTAAGTGTCAGTTAGGGACCTTCCTCACAGGAAACAGATGGTCCACTCACATCAGAGTAACTTAGGGTTTATTTACAAAGAGACAAATGACCAAGATTTGAATGTAGTTTAAGAAACAGATCGGATCATACTGGGACCCAGAACCAGCAGGATTAGAGACCTTGTTCTCCTCTCCACCCCATGCGATATGGGTAGGAAAGAGGTGAAAACAGGCCACACGGAGAGAAGCAGAAGTTTCCATGGAGGACATGACCAGCTCTAGGGAACTCCATCAGAAGGGAGCCACAGATTAAGTCCCTAATATCTCTTTTCCCTATTTCCCACCTCTCCTGTCTCCCTGCTGTCCAGAAGTCAGAGGACATGGAGGCTTTTTGTTGTAGTACCAGATGAGTCAACCCTTTTGTCACTTTGTGTATGATATTCTTTTCTTCTGGGTTGAAATCCTATGTCTGCAACCTGAGAAAGAGAAGTCTCATCACGGGGCAATATCACTTCAGTCACATTTCCTCCTGAACTTACTACTGCTTTCTTCACAGAAGTAGGGAAAAGGAAAGAAGAAAATAATGGGGGCCATAAAACACAGCTTCTAAATTTGCCTCTACACCTAGCCAACAGGATAAACTGAGAATCACAATTGCTGCTTCCACCAATTCCATGTTCCCTTAGCCTCTGCAGATACTTCAGCTGGATGAGGATTTTTTTGACCAGTGGGGTGACTTGAATCTTAATTCCTCTGATAGTGAATGGATAGGTCCTATATCTTCAGTTTAAGCTCTGCTGGCTCTGGTTTTTATTATAGGCCTGTAGGTATGAGGTGGAAAAGCATCAATATTTGCTTGGTAGACAAGGAAGTTTAAAGAGAATTTGAAGAGTCATAGTTTGTTCCTTCATCCATATCTACCAAAATGTTCCCATCTAATGAGGCAGGATTTCATTGCTTCTTGACAACTACCTTTCCCTTAACAGAGAGAGATCTGGAAGGTCAGGTTTATAATTAGTTCTACAGCTCTGCAACATTTATAATCATACCCTGAGCTTACTTGTCAGTTCCATCTTCCCTGCAAATATAGGACAGAAGAGTCTCTTCCAAGTTACTCAGGAAAACTTCTGTGTGCATTCTTAATTATGTGTTCACAGTTTTGTATTCTCTAGGACTTTAAGAAGTTAAGTGACTTTAATCATAATTGTCAGGGCACTGGATTTCTGCTAGCACATTATCCCAAGTGAACCCTAATGAAAGCCTGAATATTTATTATGCCACCATATGCTGTAGACCCTATCTGATTCCTTCTATCCCCCAAAATGAGTTTGTCACACATTACTCAAATATATGATGCACCAATCCAAGATCACATTTCAAGAAGTCTGTTTCCTAAAGACATTTCTGGTACCAATTAATGTATCAACCAAGATCCCAGCAGAAAAGAGATAATTATATGACTATTTATCTATAAAGTGACAGATTATAAGTGTTTGAGTGCGGTGGAAGACAACCACCACAGATAGGGCAGGAATGCAGGCCAGCTGCCATCCACTGTGAGCACTCTTAGTGCTGAGGAAAAGGAGGAGTTAACAGAACCTGAAAGGTAACAAGTTCCCGAACTCATCCAGAAGACAGATTACAATGGGGCTTGTGGATGGTGTCAATGCCCATCCATTTTTGAGACTGGGGGCAGATGGAGGAGGAGGAGGAGGAGAGTGTTTCTGGAGGGTCACACAGGCATATGACACAAGGGTAATTGTTTTCTTCCACTCTCTTATCCTCCTTCTAAACTATGCAGCCTTGTCTTTTTTATGAACTATTTGGCTTAATTAATCCACAGTCTAGTTTCTCATCTGTGTTCAGATTTCTGTGACAATGTATTAAAATACACCCTTGTTTGTGTTTCCTAAACATGCTCTATGATTCACAAATCCATAATCATACTCATATATATATGAAAATATATACATGCCTTCCCCCCCATTTGAATACAAACAGTACCATGGTTTTTTTTTTTTACCACTAGATTTTGCCATAGATAAGCACAAAAAATAGATAAGCACTTTTTAAACTCAAGGAACCTCTTGAGTTTAAAAAGTGAGAATTCATAACTTTACCTGGAAATAAGTATAGTTCTAAGTATTTTATCTTTCCCTTTCTTCCCCCCTCCCACAAAAACATTGTTTCTTTGGTTTAAAACATTCAGTTTTCAATTTCATCATCTTGGAGAAGTGCTGGCAATTTACGAAAGTATGATTTTCAAAGTGACAATGTGACAGGAGATATTTTTAGAATCACTAGGAGTCCATGAGGTTTTGTTTGTTTGTTTGTTTGTTTTTGTTTTTGTTATCTTGTTTCGGTAACAGTTCCTGATTTTCTTAACAGGATTTAGATTTTTTTCCATAAAAGGCCTTTTAATTACCTTGAACTTAACTAAAAGATAAGGAATTATGTAAGTACTTCTCCAAAGAGATATCATAACAGAATTACTATGTTTAGTTGAAAACCTAAGAATATATGACGATCATCTTGATGCCCAATTCCAAATAATTTCACTTCTGAGCATTTTTAGTAAGAAGAATAAACTAGAAAGTAATTGTGATTCTAGATTCTTTACCATGGCCGTGGGTCTATTTCATACTTCTATTTCATACCTTATTAATAATTTCACTAGTGTACTCTCCTCAATCCTATATATTGACTGAGGAGTTGTAGCAGATTTGTAGTTTGTGTACTAATTAGGTTGTGCAGAGCATGGCTTACACAATAGTGATTCCAAATCTCAATATTTGTATGAGAGGTCAAGTTTCTGCCACTCTCTAGAAGCTGAGATAAAAATTAAGAATATGTGAAAACATCAGTTCATTCCTCTTCTCAGTTTTGACAAACTGAAGACAGATGGCAGAATAATCTTACTTTTCCTGGTTAAAGAAACAAAGAAAAGAAAAATATTACTGCTAGCACATCCTCCCTAAATAATCAATAATCAATATGGGATCCACCAATAGTCTTTGAACCAAATGCTTTTGGCCCAGAAAGGGCCAGAGATAGTATTGACATAATCCTTAGCAAATACAGAAATTATTTTCAGATTCTACACAAAAGTTGACTTAAGATAATTTGAATAGTAAGAATCTATCTAAGGTTAAAACAGCATAAAGTATGAATTGGAATTTGCTGGCAACAAAGGCCACTTCAGTGATGAATCTGCGCAGGAAATCGTCACTTAAAATGTAATCATGTGCTTCTAATTGTGATGTGGTAACACACTCAATACTGAAAGGCAATGTGACCAACTGAGATTAAGCAATCAAAGTGGAAAAAAAGAATTAATAGCAGACAAGGCAGTTTCAAATCCCTTTGAGCACTTTAAGGTGAAAACCCCTTTTCATCTGCTTTTGTGTGACCTGAAGTAACACTGATAGGAATTCAATGAAGCAAAAAATGTGGCAGATACAGTTCCAGAAGTGTCAGGAAAGAGTCAGGATATAAGGGATGGCTTTGCCTGCCACGCTGGCCCAATGGTAGGTCCAGAAAAGTGACCTCACATTCCAAAGGTCCTTCTTTAACTCCCAGTCGAACACTTTTTCCACTGCACCATGCTCGTTGCCTAAAAAAACATTGGCCGAAAACGTTGGCCAACTTGGATTAGAAATGGGTTTGTCTGAAGCAAGAGTTCACAGTTTTTACCACATCATTCTGCTCAAAAATCCTTCAGTGGCCTTCCTGTTAAATGCGATGTGCTAACAAAGCACGTCATTCTCTTGGCATTCCATTTAGACTGCCTCAGCTTGCAAGTTCCATCTCCTACTGCTTCTCAGCAGGAAGGCTCTGTCACATCCAGAATGTCCATTCCACATTCGGCAGCCTTTGTGGTCTTCAGTACTGGTGATGTTTGATCACTGGGCTGTTCATCCCACAGGGACACCCCCACCCCCACCAGAACCCTAAGCAGCTTCTGTCTTAGGCTAATTTCATCCAATCAGCCTCCCTGCTGGGGTCAAACCTCCCATTTTCTTTGTGTTTCCTGAAGCTTCTAGCCACTCCCTGATTTTCCTTCCTACTCTGGACACCTTCAGTGTACACTCCCAAGACCATTTATTTGACCTTTATCTGATTCCACTTGGTGTTGTGTACTAGCTTTCCTGGAAAAATCACTATACTGTGACAAAACCCCAGATCATCACTCAGTGCCCCCATCAGGAAGGATTAATTAATAAGCTTACCGACACCCTCAGGTGCACTTCACACTATATAGTTTACAGGACCTTGTGCTTATTTTATCTTATCTCACACAATGAGGAATTAAATAAACAAGTTCTTATGCTTTCAAACTATAGAGCTTACAGAGGGCTTTCACATATTTTATCTTATTTCACAATACCCTTGGAGAAAAGCCTAGCAGATATTATGATCTTTATTTTACACTTGAGAAAGCTGAGTCAGAGACCTGAGACTGTGAGTGGTTTTCCCAACATTTTTCCCAAAGTCAAAAACCAACTAAGGGACAAGGTCTTAGAACCATCTTTTCTGACTCTCCAATGCACATTTGACTTAATTATTTGTTCATTGCTGGATGATTTTTATTTTGTAGTTTCAATACTGCAATTTGAAGTCTTCTGGGTAAATTATTAAAATGACTTGATACTATGAGATATGATTAGTATTTTAAATTATGGCAACTGATGCAAAATAAGAACATGAGAGCTATTAATGTTGAATCAAATCATCAGAAGTACGTGAACTACAGGGAACAATGAGATGAAAGTCTAGGAACAATGTTCTTAAATTGATTGTATTTGAAGATTTTTTTAAATTTTAAATCAGCTGCAGCAAGATGAAATGTAGATAATTCTATTAAAAATAAAGAAAATATATTCACAAGTTATGGAGTCCATTAATTAATCTGTTCCAGTATTGAACTGATGACATTTCTCAAATGCAAACAATTAGTCAGGCACAGTCCTGAGTTTCACATGGATTATCCACTGTCACAGCCATGTTAGAGGTATTATTATCCTAACTTTTCAGAGAAATGAAGGCCAAGAATACTTGTTGATATAGGTGAGATTTTCAACATGTGCCACCTGATTCCTGAGTCCAAGCTAAAATTGTATATAATTACCCTTGTAGTAAGGAAATCTGAATCCATTGATTCCAGTTCATTTTAAATCAAAATGAATATATTTGGTCTATAGCCTGTTTCTTAATAGTTGTCCATATGTTGGAGAAAAATATTAAAACCCTTTGAGCTCTTACTAGAACTGCATACAACTTCAGTGACTTCATATTTCCCCAGAGAATCTGAATGTTAAGTTTGGGACAAAACAGTCTCCAACATAAGCTCCTCTGTGCTTTGCAGGGTCTGCACATCTGTTTGCTTCTACACACGTGAGAAATGAACATAGTGGTTCAATTAGGGTTGACAAATGTCTGTGACAAAGGTGACATTTGCTTTAGGTCTCAGTAGTCTAGAGCTGTGTTGAATTTAAATGTAAATGCCCAGATTACTAGGATCCATGAAAAGTAACTAAGGGTTTATTTTTTACCCCCTCTCTCTTAGAAAAGTGTTTGTTACCCTTGTGCATGATCTATCCCCAAACATTTTTGTGTTTGGACTTTCTTTGCAATATTAGCAATATATAGGAAGAACTTAAAAATAGCCATTGAAATCAGACAGACCTGGATGTGAATCTCAATCCATCCTTTACTAATTGTATGGCTTGTGACTTACTGAACTCAACTTTTCTATTTTATTTTATTTTTTCATTCCATGGATTGAACAAAGGGGGCTTAACCACTGAGCCCTTTTTATTTTTTATTTTGAGAAAGGGTTTTACTAAGTTGTCAAAGCTGCCTTTGAACTTGAGCTCTTCCTATCTCAGCCTCCTGAGCCACTAGGATTATAGGCGTTGGGACACCCTGCCTATCCTGAACTCATCTTAACTCTAGTTTGCTAAGAGCCAAGTATATGATGCATGGCATTTTTGGTCGAAAGGTGACGCCAGCTAGCCATTGAGATGATATGATTATGTTAAGATTTGCATTCATATGGATATTGGACTCCTGCTGTTCACCTAGGCCTGCTACGGGACTCCTGGAGAGTTCCCATTGGTTGGGGAAGTACAGTAGGAGGGAGTTCCGGGGGAGGAGCTCTCTCGGCGGTCCGAGAGGAGGCCGCGTGTGTGGAAAAAAATCTTCCCGGGCGGTACCGGACATTGGCGGCAGTTTCAAAAAATAAACTTTGTTCCTGCTTGAGTGGCTCGTGATTTTGTGCCCAGCCAGACTGCGGCACTAGTTTCCTCATCTATAAATTATGGTTCCTAATTTATGCAATTTGGGTGAGGATAACATAAAGTAAGAAGTGGGCAATCTAGGAGTTAGGCTAACACATGCTTCCTAAATATCTGCTTAACAGATAACTACAAAAAAAGCACAGAACAGATACATAAAATAGAATTTGTTTGACTGACAAAAATAAATATATCAACATAGTTGTTGGAGAATATAAGATATGGTTGCTTTCTTTTTTTTCAATGTAATTGTCTGAGTCTTTCAGAATTTTCATTAACTAAAAAAAAAAAATTGAATTCTGCCACTGTCCGTAGCTAAGGAAAGACATTGTCTTAATGGCAATAGCAAGAAATCTTAGCACACAGAGTTTGGCATTGGTATCCATCTCAATTAACTAGGAAGAATTAGACATAACCTCCTGAGGTTTTAAATTCAGTAACAAACAATTTTATATCATCCAATAAGTTCTGACAACAAACTACCAGTGTGCAAGTAGGTTTCAATATCCTAAACTTGTTTTTTAAACGTAAAGATCCTGGATATTTTGGTGAAAAGTAGTAGCTAAGTATAAAGGACTTAGGTTAAGTTGGCACACTGAGAATACCAAACTTGGAAAAGATATCCCCAACACAGTTCAAGGAAACTCTGAGGCTATAATTTTAAACAGACGGTCCAAGCCATTTCGTAAGGAGTGGTCTAGGATGAAGAAGACTGTTTTACCTGGCAAATTATATTCGCAGGGATTGTCAGTTTAGCTGGCAGCAGCACTTGCTTTCCTTATAATTGGAAACTTTCTTTTAAAATATGGCTTTTATACACATACAATACCTGCTGTAGCACCCTGAGAATACCAGCTAGTCCTGGCATGAATTTCAATGTAATATGATTAAAATCACCCTTACATAGACATTTCTGAATGGAGATATCTAGGATAAGGTAATGAGCTGGAAAAAATGAACATAAGTAGAGTTCCCAGCTAGAGGAATCCTTCAGAGACAAATTATGAAATGGGAACTCTGAATCATGTTTAGGCATTCCCTTCTGTGATTAGTCAAGTATAATTTACTGAGCACTCATTAGGTGCTAAAAGTTCTTCAGTGTAGAAGCCTTTATTCTGATATAATCCAGGTTTAGGTGAACTGAACTCATTTGAATCAGTTCTTCCTCCCAAACCCTAAAAGGATGACAATTTAAGTTCTAGATATTTAAAATTAAGCCACAAACAGATGAAATTTAGCATTGTGCCAAGCTCATGGTAAATACACCAAAGTACAAGCTTGACTGTACTAAAACAAATGATAAATCATGAGTCACCTTCTTTATTTATGCTTTTCCCCTTTGACCTTCAATTCTAAATCTGCCACTTATAAACTCTGACACAGCAAAGAGCTGGGAGTTATGCTTTGTTTTTACATTTTTCAATGGAAATTCCATTTAGGGAATGATGTAAGGCAAAACGGGTCTCCTTCCACTGCTTCCCATACTTGCCTCTGCTCTCAGTGACTTATGGTTACTAGTGGTTTCTGACTAAGCAACAGCTCCAATGACACTCATCTCCCAGCAGAGCTCCCTATACATCTACTAGCCTCCAAAACCCTCAGATTGGTCCCATGACTCTTTGAAGCTGGAATGTTCAGTATGATGATCCTTATGGTATGGGGCAGTTCATAACAATTGTTACAATTGTCTAATTATTCGTTGGACGTGACAGTGTACACACTGTGCATACAGTAGTGAATACTATCCATGGGAACTCCATGACTGGGAATTACCAGTGGAGAAAGGAGGGGTTATTGTCCTAGAAATTCTTCCAAACAATCATTGTGTTCAGTGTTCCCCTTCAGAAGGCTGAGAATTTGATCTGTATAATGACAGAGGGGATCATATTTTCTTCAGTGCCTCTCAGAGCCTGGAAGTGGAATACACTGCCCTGGACTTCACTGTCCCTTAGAGTGAGCTCTCATGGGCTGTGGTTGCTCGGCTGCTCAAGCCTTAGAGTGTCTGGTGCAGAGTCATTCATTCTCTTAGGCAGATCCAAACTTAGGTCACCAGAGAAGGTGGTTCTTGTTCTTCATGTACCTCATTTATATGTGACACATACAGAAAATAAATACTGATGCACATTTCGTTTTCCTTCAGTTTCTCAAGTTGGTCATGTAAAAGGAGCTCAAAATGACACTGGGGTGCATAAGATATGACCTTCCAAGAAAATGAACTTTTAGCTTGTATTGTAATCTTCCTCATGAGTCCTGCCCACAGCAACCAAAAGTAGAGAATTGTGAAAGGTAATTTACCATTTTTTGTCCCTTTTGCTTGAAAATTTACATTTGATTAGGAAGAGGCAAACGAAGTAGAGAGGGAATGTTATCCAACTCCCTTTGATTTCATTATATTTCAATCAGTTTTCTATGCAGTTTCTGACTTAGGAATGAATTACTTGAGCCAATGTGGTTCAATTGTCAATTGTTTCCATATAAACTAACACATTACAATTGTATTGTTACATTCCTTACCTTCTTCTAAACTATGTTTTATAAAAGAAATTTTTATATCCTCTGAAGCAAGTGCACAAATCCAAATGTATTACATATTTTAAAAATCCCCCATGGAGCACCTGTATATTTCCTTCATCTAGCATTATATATTACTGCAAATTATCACTCTAGTTTTAATTTTTGGCCATATATATCTGTGTTATTTTATGTACAGTTAATTGCATAGATAGATAAAACTATCAGCACATATGTGAAGCTACATTCTGCAGAATATTTTTATATTATATACTTTTTAAAAGTAATAATTCTAAGAAAGATATCCAGACAAATTATGGGAGCCTACATGATGCTAACATCAAAAAGCAATAAAACTTTCCAAAGCTTTTAGTTTGGGAACTCTAAATGTGGTCAACTAAAAATGATTTCCTGTTTCCAAAAAGTTTTTTTTCAACAAGAAAATCCTCTCTCTGGAAATATCAGATGTCCTCATAGTTATTTGATATTACTGCCTAGAAGAATCTGGGGAGAAAAAGAGAAGAAAGAAAGTGGGAAGAGGCCAACAAAGCACAGGAAACCCTTCTTAGAATTTCAAAAGCGGTGAAATGTGGAATAAGTTAGCTATGCCAAGACATTTTATACAGAAAAGCCTGAAGAACTGAGTAAAGAATAGAAACACTCATGTGAAGAGCTATATAGACATTATAGATGTAGTTTCATATTACATAAATTAAACTGAAAAAGAAAAAAATTAAAACCTCTTAAAAGAGGCCTTTAGGAAATATTTAGCGCAAATAAATGAATGAATAATTACAATGACAGGGAGGTATGGAGTAGCTACTCAAATATGTGCCTAAAATTCTACAGCTGTTGCTGCTTGCCTTAATTTGCTAATACCAAAGGTAGTTAGTTTCATGTGTGTTAATGTTTTAAAGCAAAGAACCTAATTTTAGAGAATGCGATCTTTAATGGCATTGGCAAATTGTGTTGTCTGTATGATGCCATTCTTCACTGCTCTTACAGAACAGCAGTAGAACAAACTTCCAAGGCAAATTTCTACATACTCATGGCAACCAACAACTCATAGCAACAGAGAAAATTTTGGACAATAGTGGTTGTTTTTCTAATCAGCACGTTAGATACCAATCTTGCTAAAAATGAAAAATTTACAATTTTTTTAAAGTAATAATTCGTTGTAAAAAAAGAGGTTAGTGATTTGGGGGAAAAGCAGTAAGTACAGATAAATCTTTGAAAAATACATTAATACTTTTTGTAACATCTTGTATTACACATGAGACAAGTTGAGACTTTGACTAAGACAAGTCATACCTAAACTAACATATATCAATGAAAAGCACTCTGTAGTAATTATTCAGCATGGTTATAGTAGAGTTGCAACTCTGACAATTTACATAGAATTCATATATTTACTTGCAATTTTGAACATTATATGCTTTTCTTTAGAAGGATTTTATTTTGGAAAAGAAACATGAAAAAATAGTGAGGGTGCATTGATAGTACCACACATTTAAATACCTTACACAATTTTAATAAATTTTAAATTCCGTTACTATCACTAAAATAGACAGATCAATGTAATACACAAGACCCCAAACAACCATGTATACATGCAACTCTAATTTGTAGTACAGATGGCTTTTTAAATGATTAATAAAAGAAAGATTATTTAGTGAATGAACTAGCTAATCACTTAAGGAAAAAAAAAAGACCCCTACTTCATGTTATGCAGCAAAATAAATGCTAAATACATTAAAGACTAAGTACAAAAGGTGGAAACCCTGAAATACTATAAGAAATATAATACTTATATAATTTTGAAGTGGAAGATAATACTTTAACTCATAACATAAGTAACATATTTATGAAAATTAGCCATATTTTCCAAAACAAACACATATTTAGTGAGAAGAGTGGCATTGTTTTACATTTTTGCAAATCTCTCTAATGTCTGGCTTAACAGAAAACATCTGGAATCTCAGAGTTGCTTCAGCATTCATCTGTGGTGATATCATATGTCATGTAGCTGGAAAACTCCACTATAAACTTGTGATAGAATAAAAGTGGAAAAGGCAGATATGTCTTAGTATTATCGTGAAAACACTTTATACCTTTTGGACCTCTGGAGTGGGTCCCTGGGATGTTTGTGGTCTCTGCATCACACTTTGGGAACCATTGATGAAGGCCAATGAAATATTTTGTGAAATTTTAAGTTGATTGCATCTCTAAGGGACAAATTTCATTTTCCTTGCTATGGAAAAGATTCATCTGCATTCCCTCTAGTTTCCTACCCATATAGAGTTGCAGAATAGCCCGAAAATCAATGATGTACACTCAAAGCATTGAAAAAAATCTCCTGAAAGGTCTGAAATATTGCTACCCTCCACTGAAAACATACTCTGTAAACTGTTCTGACCATTTCTCAGTCTTCCTCCCTAATCACCTTGTATCAATAGATTCTACCTCCTTAAACATGCTGATATGCAAAGATCATGATGAAATGGGCAAATTTCTGGCGGTAATACAAGGAGAAGAAAGGAAAATTGGAGCTCCTGATGTCGTTAGAGGAGTAGTTACTCCTGTATACTTTCAGACTCAAAATCCTCACAAAATTCCTTCTTTTCTACCCTCACTCTTTCTTTAGAATCAATTTTCATAAATAAATTCTCCGTGTTCTTCATTTCAGTTCTTTTCCTCCTGGCTAGTTTTGTAAGCTTTCCTCAGCAAGTAGAAACTTCTCCTTTTGGCCCATTCAATTGCAACTCAAAGAGCAAACCTGATTTAGGTCAAAAGTTGTTTTAGTTAACTGTTTTGTTTGTTTGTTTGTTTTGGCCATTTTTTCCAAAAGACCTGACAAGAACAATGTTACAGAAGGAAGGAAAAGTTTATTTGGGGCTCACCATTTCAAAGGTCTCAGTCCATAGAGGGCCAGCCCCATTGCTCTGTGCCCAAGATGAGACAGAACATAGGACAGAAGGGCCTGAAGGAAGAAAGCAGCTCAGAACATGAAAATTAATAAGAGGAGAGACTAAGCTTGGATCACAAGGGACAAAATATATACCCAAAAGCCACAACCCTAGTGACCCACCTCCTCCAACACCCTACTTGCCAACAGTTTCCACCTAGTTAATCTATTCAAGTGGTCAAATACATTGATTAGCTGAAGGCTCTTGAAACTCAGTCATTTCACCTATGATCTTTCTTCAATTGTCTCATACATGATTTGGGGGGGAGGACATCTCATATTTAAACCATAACAAATGTTTCTGAGAATCTCTTTTGTTCAGGAAGTCGGGATGCAGTTTAACTGCATGATTATAAGTAAATGTTAATTCAATTTGCTTTAGTATGTCCTCCACAGGAAAATTTCCTTCTTCTCACACTAGATCTTCAGGAAGATAATCCTCATCAAGATGGACAGTAAGATCACTAAACCAAATTTCACGTTGCAAACACATGTATACATGCATACATATAGGCATGCGTGATGTATGAAATAAAAGCTATTTTATCTTCATCTTTATTTATTTCAGCCTATCCTTTTCTTAGAAATAAGCTATCATTATTATTCTAATAATATCATTATTCTCTATCATTCTTCTAATGGGAATTTGACCCTTTTATGCCAATTGAATGTGATGTCATTCCAAAGACATCTTACTAGGTTCAAGTGACTTAGCCTTAGATCCTTTCCTGAGAAGTAGTGTCTCCAATTAAATCATTTAGAATCTTCTCTTCTAAAAGTAAGCACTTGGAAGTGGGGAGACAGAGATGTAGAGAGCTTTAATTCTATACATAATACATGCAAAAGTTTATACCAACACCACTGAACATGACTAAGTTTGAGTAACCCAGATACTTAAAATTTTTCCATCATCATACTACTTTATTTCATAATTTTTTATGGAGAATAAGTCATTAAATTTTCTCACCAATAATCCTAAAACATTATTAATCCTAAATCTGAACTTGGAACTAGAGAAGCTCTTCCTTCTTATTATCAATGCAAAATTAGAATCATGAGGAAGCCCAAGAGACAAAACGGGCTAGTTTTGACCACAAGTCACAGGCTTTAGAGGGCTATACCATAAGTAACTCTTCCCCTTCTTCTTTTTGATGGATGGAAATAAAAATGACATCAATATGAAGCATTCTGTCTAAACAAGTAAATTGATTCTAAAGAATAATACCTCATTAAACATGAAAATCATATGAAATTCAAATTTCAGTATATAAATAAAATAATATTGGGACACAACTATATTTTAGATGTTTACCACATATCACACTCATTTGTTTATTTATTATATTCTTTTGCTTTTTGTGCTACACTGACAATGATAAGTACTTGCAATAAAGACCATATGTGACACCAGTATCACTTCACACCCATTCAGTAATTCTACAAATTACAGAAATGTAACAGCATTTCAAATGCCATTCATACTTCTATTTTACATAATATTTTATAAATTGCAAGTGCACAATAGCCATGTGAAAACAAAGAGGAGAAAATCAGACTAAAAAAGGCACAGAGGAGTATAGGTAATTTTATTATTTAATTAGATAGTGAATAATTGCATTTATTATGAAATGACACTACAGCTATGCTATGATGAAAACAGTATACTTCAGTGTTATCAAGCTAAGCTTGTGCTACAATATATTCAACTCAAAAAAATGAAAAAAACAATAATCAAAAAATTAGAAAATTCTGTGTGGATTATTTCATCACAGCCGGATTTCTTCAAAATGTAACAAAGTAAATACCAGTTGCTCATTTGTTATCCAAGCAAGGAAACCCATTTACAGATGTGAATTTATTGATTCATATTTAATTATAGCAATTGAAAAATGAATTAAAACTACAAAAAAATATTTTTAGTGGTTTTTCTTATTTTGATGACTTAGCAGATGTTACCAACACTGCTCAGTTGTTACTTATTTGAGGTATTCTTGCCAAGTTTGACACAACTGAAAAATGATGGCCTGTGAATAGTCTACAAGTGATTTACAAGACAAAATATTTTCAAAACAATTGTAAAAGTTCTAATCTGTTATGATCTGAAATGGAATCTGCTATGATGTGTAAAAAGTAATGGTGGGAAAAATACATGTGGAGCAGAAAATGGCTCAATTGTACAAATTTCCTAAGCTTGCAAAATTATTTTAAAGAAGATGAACTGCCCTTTAATTCCAGATAGCTTTGGAAATTAACTTTTGCTGCAGACCTGATCATTGCTTAATGAATTGTTCTAAAATTACAAACCAATATAGAGTTTATATATGAAATTTATACTGCAGCACAGTCATTTTGGCATCTAATGTTTTCTTGAATGAAAATTATAAATTATGTACTGGCAAAAGTTAAAACAAGAGTCAAGATTTCCATCCCAACACAAATTTTGCAGTGGGTATATTTTCTGAGCTCAAACTACAGTTCCAGGAGCACTTTTCATATTTCCATGCAAGTGGAAAGGAAATTTCATATTTCAAAATCCATTTATTATGCAATTGAGAAGCTTTCACCTAACCTTCAATTGTAAATGATTCATCTGAAATGTAATGACATGCTAACAGCCAGATAACAAAAGAAGAATCTATAGAATTTTGTTAGTGTGTTGCAAGTTTTAAATATGATTAAAATCATATGCTAGTGAGTGATAACAGCATTTGGCAATACAATTTGTGTGGAAAGACATTTTGAAAGATGAAATACATAAAATTTCATTACAGACAATATTAGCAGATAAATATTTGTAATTAGTTTTAATGATAGGGAACACTAAGTTTGAATTCTAGTAAAGCAAAATGTTATAACCCTCTCTCAAAACACAAGATTTATTTTCTCATTAGTAGAGTTGTATTAAAATATTTTTGTCGTAGTTAAAATAATTTAAATACTGTAGTACTTAATTATTATTATTATTGTATTTAAATTTTATCAACTAAAAAGTATGCAGAAAATTGTTTTCTCCCTCATTATATAAGTACCTACCTACATGATTTTCATGATCTTGACTCTTAGCTCACATAGCTTAACACACGTATTATATGAACCTTTACAAAAACAGTTGGCTGCTGACTCCTTATCTGAATGGCACAAATTTGAATTCTGGTTCCACAGGAGAGGCACAGAGGAAGCTGATGGTGGAAAGAACATGCCAGAGGTCAGAGACCTGGAAAGTCAAACAGACAGCTGTCTCTAAAGGACTCCAGGGAAAGAGATTGGCTACAAGGACCATATCTGAGATAGACCTAGAAGACAGAAGAAGCTACCATGAAACCTGAATCTCTTATGGTTAGAATTGGTCAGGGATTTTTTAAAGAAATCCCTTTAAAAAAAACTTAGGAAAGATGAATCAAAGTTAAGTTCTGTCAATTGAACTAATAAAGAAATGTAATACATTATTTTACTTCCAGAGTTGCTAAAAGTAGACACTGAGTATGCATACATTGAACCCACATTAATATCAGTTATCTTTGGGTCATGGGTCATCAATTATTTTGCTTTTATTCTTTAATCATTTTTCCTTTCTGATTTCTCAGCAATGAATATTTATTTCACTTTTATACTTGTCTCACATCTTTTCTCTTGATCTTTCAACAGTGACTATATTTATTTATTTTAAAATTCATGCTTTTTTACAATTTCTACATTTTAAAAACTATTTTCTTATTGATTAATTAACATTTGTGAAATATTGTGGGGGGGAAACATTTAGTATTTGTTTTCAAATTACTTATGAAGGAAAAAAAAGTTTGCAATGGAGAAGAGAAGATCACTAGACTAGCTCTCTTATTTTTTCTGCAAACATTTTCATTCATTTTATATCTTTAAGAAAATAAGACTTTTACAAACTAAAGGAATGAGAACTTAGCAACTTAGAAATAAAGTGTTTAGAACATTGAATACTCCCATATTACTAATAACACAGAAAGTACTATTGTTGCTAAAGGAAATACAATATTGTTTTCTCTTAAAAGTTAAGATATATTTTAAGATAGTCTAGAGAAGAGGAATTAACAGTTTTTTTTCTTTTTTCTTTTTTTCATGTCATTAAAAAATATTTCTTGCCAGTGTACCCTATAATTTCAGCCACTTAGGAGGCTGACACCAGAGGATTGCAAGTTCAATCCAAGTTCAAGGTCAGCCTGAGTAATTTAGAGAGGCCCCAAGCAACTTCGTGAGACCCTGTCTCAAAATGAAAAGTAAAAAAGGGTGGAATGGAGCTCAATGATAATCCTGGATTCTATTTCCAGTACTTACTCTCTCTCTCTGTCTGTCTCTCTCTGTCTGTCTCTCTCTCTCTCTCACACACACACACACTCACAAATTTCTTATAGAATGTAAAATTATGTTTGCATGCATCCATAATAATTGCCTTATATTTTAATTCTGATCTATTTTTATTATTCCCGATTGTTTAAAAGAGCATTGGTAGTCATGAATTCCCCTTAGATTATTGTTTCATAATGTGCCAAATTCTTTTCTCATATTACACAATCATATGTATCTAACTATAATTCTGAGAAGGAAGCAGGTTCTGATGGAAATCAGTCATCTTAAACATCCAGCAGTGGGGCCACCATCACCATGCTGTGCTTCCCAGATGTTGGAACACTATCATTCATTTGCCCTTCTTTATTCTGAGGTGGGGGGGGAGGGGGGAGGTTGAACTACTCAGGGACACTCGACCACTGAGCCACATCCCCAGCCCTATTTTGTATTTTATTTAGAGACAGGATCTCACTGAGTTGCTTAGTGCTTCGCTGTTGCTGAGGCTGGCTTTGAACTCACAATTCTCCTGTCTCAGCCTGAGGAGCTGCTGAGATTACAGGCGTTTGCCACCGTGCCCGGCTCATTTGTCCTTATGATGGCTTTCTGTGTGTGTGTGTGTGTGTGTGTGTGTGTGTGTGTTTTCCCCCATATTTGTAGGGAAACCATATGTTTTCTCTAAGCCCATGTTTGAGTTTGTTTACCCTGTTGACATAGAGAACACTTAGTAATTTGGGATAATATCAATGTTAGAAGATGATTCTGGCCAATGTGGGTGTCATTTAAGAACATGGTGTGAGCCTAATAAACTGCATTTATAAAATCACGAGTTATTTCTTCTGAAACTCTTTGTGTCTTCTATTTAGCTTCAATGTGTTCTGACAGAAATGAAGAAAATTTAGAGAAAATCAGAAAAAAAATGAAGCGAAAATAGTTTTTCACTTCATTTCCCAAAATGTTAAAAAAAAGACTGTAAAAAGTCTTTTTTACAGACCAATATAATAAGATTATGCCTTGTCTGAACATAAACAAGCAGGGAAAATAATCATTATTCATTTAGTATTTGTTTACAAATTTGTAATAAAAGGGTGATATTTGCCATTTCTAAAGTCTCCAAAAGATATGGGGATTGAAAGATTTTATTTATCCTTCCACAATAGTTTTTCATGAGAAGGCAGCACAGAATCACCAGTGTTTACTTTTTGCCTACACGCCACTCAAGGTTTCTTGGAATTAAGTCTGCTCTGATCACCAGTTGGTAACTCAAAAAAAGGGGGGCTTTGAACTATTGAGTTCAAGTGCGGAGTTTGTTCATCTATGAAAAAAAGAAGAAACAACACCAAGTCAAAACTTATTTTTATCACTTGTCTGGCAAATAATCACATGCCCTCCATAGAAAGCAGCTTGTTTTACCTATAATGTACTTGCTTTAATATACTTTGTAAAATATACAATGTGTGCATTGAAAATAGCTTGATATTGTCTTGGTTTCATACCTTTTAAACAGTGGCTCACCTTTTTCAAAAATATCATTTCTTCATCCCATTTTATTTCATTATTCTACAAATTACATATTTCCTTTCTGCTATAAGGTATGACATAATAAAATAACATATTTTCATAGAAAGAAGTCTTTCCTTAGGATGAAAATTACATGCCAAATTCAATTTGCTTATTAAACATTTCACCGTGCGTTACAAAATACCTAACAACATTTCGCTTATCCAACCACTTTCTTTTAAGGGCATCTTTTGGAATACAGAGTTAAAACAGTCATTTACATAGTAAAAAGAACATTGTGTACCTTAAGTAGTTTTAGCTTCTAATTTGAAATTATCACTCTCAAAGAAATTGTAAGTGAAATTGCTGGAGTAGGAGCAACCTCCCTAAGCAGCACTAAAGACAAGACTGTAGAATAAGGGACTGGGAAGAGAGGATAGCAGGCCCCAACACAGGCACCCTTTAGTAAGTTTGGTGGAGTCAGGGTGACAGAGGGATGCAAAGGAGACCATCTGACTTTCTGGTTGCTGACATTTGTTTGGCAAAGTCAAATTTTTATCAAAACCAGAATTGGTATAGGCTTTCCCTTTTATCCACTTACATCCAGTTACTAAACTCTGGAGGCTCTGTATTGCAAATTTCTCCTGAACATACTGAATAAATATATAAATAAATTAGTTGATGGAGGAATGAATAAATAAATGAATGAGGTACCATAGTGAAAATTTCTTTGGCTTATTATTTCCCTGGGGACAGTGAAATGTGCATTCTGATTTCTGGGAGATCTGTCTAATCACAGCAGTGTGTAATCTGATTTGAATCAGACTTAGTGTTGAGGGATTTATTTTACAGAGCAGGAAGATATCCAGGGAAATTAAAACAAAAACACTAAAACTCACACACTATTTCTCAAACAAGTCTCATGTTTGGCACACAAAACATCATGTCTTGGTGGTGACATGATGTCATTTTAAATGCTACTCAATGATGGGCTGTGCTTCCACATATACTTCATAACTTACCATGATAATCTTGCTGCCTGTATGTGGTCCATAGGGGATGAAGGGGCAGGAGGGTAGAGAAAGAAAAAGCAGGAGACACAAGGCAAAATCCAACCAAAATCACCTAAGTACAGTCATTCTTCCCTTTGCCAGTATCTTAGGCAGTTTAACATCATGTCTTTTTTATTATTGCATTAACAATTTGTTAAGCTACTGTGGGACTTATGTTGATATAGAAAAGTCTTTTTCTCTCCTTCTGTTTTTTGACCCACAACTATTGGGTGGACCATTGGATCACAGCAAAACTGCAAAGTGGCTGGTGGTAGATACACATGATGAACTGGGTTGTAGGAAACAATTGGATTCTATAATTCATTGTAAATTGGTGGATATTAAAGGTTTCTTAGAACTCAACTTTGCTTCCATCAGATGAGTGAATTGAATTCAGATTCATGGATTTACTGTTAGGCTATTCATTCTTTTTTCAAAGATCTGGCTGGATCAGGCTTACTTGAGAGGAAATGCAGGATATACTAGTTAAGTATTTAATTTGAGTGGCCTCAATTCTGTTGCTTATTACAAGCTTTTAACTTGAGGGAGGGACCTTTTTTGTTTAATTAATTTTGAGGCACAATGTTACAAAATTATTATGGTGATTTATTTTATCATTTTCTGTTTTTATTCAATAAGGTCATATTTTATAATCCTGATGAATTATAGTTAAACTTTCTTTTTACCATTCCTATCTCAATAACTATTTTTAATTCAATTTCTTCTTTTTTATCTCTGTAATAGAGAACAATTATTTGTGTTAATTTTGTCTATTCACTTGATTCATTCATTAAGATAATTTTTTAAATGGAGCTTAACTGAAGATATGCTTAGTGTCATTCCATAGTTTTCTTTGCTTTTGGGGCTATCAGCTTGTTTTTTCTAGAATGGACTAGAATAAAAATATTCTTCATGTTTTTGTTTCCTCTCTAACATTCCTCACATTTTTAAAAACCATTTCCGAGAAATGCACAGTTAGCAGAATTATTTAAGAGGCTCTTTGGATATCTAGTGCTGAAAGCAATGTCAAAATGCTACCTTTGTGTTTTTAAAGCTCTTGAAATACCTTCCACTCAGCTGAAAATTAGAAAAAAATAGAGAATCTTTTTTGAAAGCTTCATACTACTTTCCTATGAGTTTAAAACTGTGAGTTTTACTTTCCTATGAGTTGAAAACTACTTTCCTATGAGTTAAAATTCAAAAGGTTTTAATACCGCAGGTATGTGCATTATTAAATGTGTGGGTGCTTGTCAAATTTAAGCCTTTTTAAAAGTTTTTTTCTTTTTAGCCTTTCTCGTATTAACTAAGTGTTTGGTGTCTAGGCAGGGTCTAAATCTCTTTCATATTTTTATCGGATAGAAATGAGAAAAAGAAACAGATTCCATATGAAGCATATTTTTGGAAGACAAATAAGCAGAGACAATTTCTTTGAATTCTATTTCATAAAGATAATATCCCTAAGACAAATAAAGGGTTTTTGTTTTAGGAAAAGGGGGATACACCTGGATGACAGGCATGACAATGTTCTTTCTGGTTTATTTCATATGCTGCCCTTGACTACAATAATGCTGACCTTGATTTCGGGTTTCTCATCTTGTTTTTCTCTTCCTGGCATGGCTTTAGATTTTAAACTAAAAATAAAAATAAATGAAAGCAGAGAATGATTTTTTTTTTTTACTAGCAAGCATCTTACAAGAATTAACTGTAGTCTCATAAAGTTTTATCTTTTTTGATTTGTTGTAATTTGGGGTATAATAAAAACACGCGGTAGAGCTTAATATCACATCCCATAATCTAAATACAATACTTTTCTGTCTACCTTCATGAATCAAACGTAAAAAATTTTAAAGTTCAGTACACTACTGCCTGCGTCTGCCAGGATCCCCCTTACAAGTTTTGCAGAGGGACAGAGACTGCATGCAGGAAACTTGGCATAACTTCTAATGTTACTAAATTAGATAATTGTGCAGACTGTTGAATTTTTTCAGCAAATACCATTTCAACAAATACCAGATTTGAAAATAATCTCACTGAAATCTGAAATACAATATTCCATATCAGATAAAAGATTGCATATGAAGTTTTGATCTTAAAAAATCTGCAACGTTTTATCTTCAAATGCATTTTGAAAGCTAAGACTTAAACATATTTTGGTTACATAAGTTTTGGAAAATATTATAGTAAGTTTTAACTTTTTCAAGTAAACTTGTGCACTGCAAACACTAACTGAACCTTCAACAATATGTACTATTTCCTTAAAATACACTATGTTTTTAAATAAGAAAACATAATTTTTAAAGATATTCCTCACAGTGTCTCCTCATATAATCATGTTAGAAAGGTAATTATTAATTATTAGAAATCTTTTACCATGCCATGTTAATTTTTGGTAATTTTCTGAAAGGTTTGGAAAGTTTCTACAAAAGTTTGTGCAAGTAGACTAATTTTAAGATTTAAAAAATATTGCTTATATACTAATTAGAAGATGAATAATCTATAAATTTTTTAAGTCTTTTGAAACTTAAAATTTACTGATTAAAAACAATATGCCACTTGAGTCCATTTCTTCTGAATCACTAATTCAGGGGCAGAAAATGCTATTTAAATGCCATTGTAGTCAGTCTTCTGCACTGTAACTCTCATTTTCATGATACAATCTCATGTTTTGTAGATTCCCATTCTTACAAAATGTAAAATTGTGGTTATTAATCACAATCTGAGAGCTCGTGATGTGCAAAATTTTGTTCAATTTACCCTTATAACGCCTCATGGATTTCCAAATAGCAGAGACTGATCCAGTGTTTGTCAAATTGAATTCATTTAAAGTAAGTAAACTTTCTTCACTCCTTATCATCTCATATTGTAATTTCAACTCTGTTTTCGTTGGTGTGTCTACACTAACCATTCCTTGATGATTTTTGTATGACTTAACTGGTGCAAGATAGTACTATGAAGGCTATTTGTCTCTGAGCCTGAAATGACAATTTTTAAATTTTTTTATTGGTTCTTTTTAGATATATATTACAGGAGAGTGTATTTTAGTATATCATACATACATGGAGTATTACTTATTCTAATTAGGATCCCATTCTGAGATTGTACATGATGTGGAGTTTCACTGATGGTGTATTCATGTACAAGCATAGGAAAGTTACATTCAATTATTTCACCAACATTGGTGTGCCATCTGTAAAATGGGAAGAACTAGGCTTACCCTTAGAAATGTTGGGAAGATAAAATAAGATGTTATGTGTACAGCTTCCAGGGTAATACCAGACACACAAATGGTAGCTATTAAAATTTGAACCCAAAGGAGTATTGTGTTACAAAATAAGATATTTCTATTTAGGTCACATTCTTAGCTTCGGAATGATTCACTCTGCCAAAAGAGGCTTAAAGTGCCCCTTTCTCTTCAGTGATATGTGAAAAAGGCTGATCCTCTCCAGAAAAATTCATCTGTCAGCAGAAGACAGCTGAGAGCTCCACTGTTACATAGAGTAACTCCATGCTACTCCCCGTGTCCATGAGGTATGTCAGGGTTTGCATTTCTGATGAACATGCTAGAAGCAAGCAGCATCCCTTAAGATTCAGTCAATAAAGGCCTTATAAATGCTTTTGATAAACAACACATAAAACCCAACCATAAAAGCAGAATACTAAAAATGAAAGGATACAAATCAATAAAAATTAGAAAAAGCTAGACAGGAAAATTCACAAATCAAGTACAAATTAAGGAAATCTCAAAAAAAAAATAAGTGTGAAAAACATCTCCCTTCAAGAAGATGGCACATAACCCATCCACACCCATCTTAAATATGGATTGTTTTTAATAATTTGCTTCCAAATGATATACTGTGAAAGGGGGAAGAAAACTTTAGCGAGGAGAAAACTGGGCAATGTAAGTCTGCTCAGGTGATGAAGGTTAACATCACAATAATGTCATGTCTCCAGTCTAACCAAATCCAGGGGAACTCTATGAGATACCTATTTAGGATTTCCTAAAATTTTCAAGGCCATATAAAACAAGGGATGACTGAGAAATTCTCACAAACTAGAGGAGATTAAGTGGACACAACAGGCAAATATAGTGTGGTATCCTGGATGAAAGTTTGAAATGCAAAAAAAGACATTTAGTTGAAAAAACTTGTGCAATCTGAACAGACTGGGTAGTTAGTTAGTTGTAAGGTACTAATGTTGGTTTTTTAATGTGATTAATGTGTCATGATAATGTAAGATGTTAAAAATAGAGGAAACTGGGGGAGAACAATTACCATTAAACTTTTCTAAAAGTCTAAAACTATTCTAAAATTAAAAGATCATTTTGCAAAAGAGAAATCACTTATCAATCAAGATTTTGTTTCATATTTTGAAAAATATACAATCCATAGAAAAATATCAATAGTCATGACAAACATGGACATAAAGCATCCAACTATAAGAAGCTAAAACTTTAAAATACAGACAAGTAAGGGGAAAACATGACTAATGAAAGATTCTTACACTCCTTTCTCAGCCTTTGAAATCAAATTTGGAAAATTTAAAAGGAAGAGAGTTAGAATAAAATAATTAATCCAGTGGACTGTTTCTGTGATAGCTATTCATATACTAGAACATAAGGGAAACTATCTCTTCCCAAAAGTTGAGAATGAATAGACCAAAGTAGTTGACTATAATAGTATTAAACCATGTATGTAATTTAAATTGAGTGACAAACTACCCAAAGCACAAAAACCTTTTTGAAGTTTTACAATATTCCCCCAACCCCCACCCCCACCCCCCAAAAAAAACTTGGATTAAGGTAAATATTAAGATGGTAATACAGGTAATTTTAAACATTAAAACAATGGGAACATGGTATGTGACAAAATAGGTACCTAAACAATAATTATGTTTTAACTACAGATGTTTTTGTTTTTAAGGCTGAATAGTATTTCATTGTGTATATTTACCACATTTTCTTTAGCCATATATCTACTGATGGACACTTAAACTGATCCCATAGCTTAAATATTATGAATAGTGCTGAAAAATCATGGGATTGCACATATTTCTTTTAATACATTAATTTCATTTAACACATTAATTTAACTTCCTTTAGATATATACTTAATAATGGGATTGTTCCATTTTAATTTTTTGAGGGTCCGCTACACTGTTTTTCATAATGGCTATACTGATTTACATGCCTACCAACAGTGTCCAAGAGTCTCTTTAACTCCATGTCCTCACCAACACTTGTTATGTTTTTGATAATATTCATTCTAACAGGTGCAAGGTGATAGCTCATTGTCACTTTATGTTTAATTTTGCTGATGATTTGTGACATTTAACATTTTTCTTAACAGCTGTTGGACAATTGTATGTCTGCTTTTGTGAAATGTCTACTTAGGTCTTTTGCTTACTTTTTAAATCAGTTTTTTTTTCTTCCTATCGAGTTGTGTGTGTTTTTTTTTATATTTTAGATATAAACTCCTTTTCAGATGTGTGGTCTACCAATACAATCCCCTATTTTGTATGTTTTCAAGAACGTGAATGAGCTCAGAGGACATTACGTGACGTGAAAAAAGTTAAGCTCAGTAAGAAAAACATCACACAATTTCACTTACATGTGAATCTGAAAAGTCTAACTCATAGAAGCACAGAGTAGAGTGGTAGAGACCAAGTGTTGAGACTTGAAGGGAGGTATAAGGAGGGAGATGTTGGTCAAAGGATACAAAATTTCAGGTACACAGGGGGAATAAATTCAAGAGATCTATTGAATAACATGTTGACTACAGCTGATAACAATATGTGGCATACTGCAAAATTGCTAAGAGATTAGATGTGAAGAGTTCTCACCACACACATACACACACACACACACAAACACACACACACAAATGATAAATATGTTAGGTAATGCCTATGTTAATTCTAGCCATTTAAGAATGTGTACATATTTCAAAATATCACGTTGTTCACCACAAACATATAATTTTTGTCAATTGAAAATATGTAATATATATATATATATATTACATATAAAATATGTAATATATATAATATATATATATAAATATATATATATAATGTTTGTAGTATTTAAGGGGATAAATTTAAATACACCAACCAGATGTATTAATATATCCAACTTAAAAAGTCATGTGAAAAACAAAACAAACATAAACTCTAGGAAAGAAAAGTATGAATATTAAAGCAGAAATACATCATCCAAAAGAAGGTAGACTTAATAAACTCAAGGTAAGAATCTTGAAGGAAAAGTTGGAAAATTTTATAAATGAAATTTTAAAACTATGGAGAAAACAAAGTTAGAAATGGGAAAAGAATGAGCAATGAAATATGAGAAATTACCATGAATATGTTTATGTAGATGGATGTGAATATCTCAAAAATATGAAAAATTTTCTACACAAAGATTTACTACACAAAGCATGCATAACCATAGTATAACTTAAAAGTTCTATAAATTATATAAGGCATAACAAACATTTTCTTTAAATGATTTTTATGTTTATGTTGCTCAGTCTTTTTTTCTTTTGGCCTATTATGAAACCTGAAATTCCAGGGCTAGTTGTTCAATATGAAAGTGAGTGGGGCTGGTCCTTGCCTGAGGTCATGGACCAAATAGCTGGTTAAGTAGTCTTGGAAGTCTATGAGAACAAAACTGGGCCCAAATAAAAGATTATGTAGCTTATGAAAAGTAAAAGAGTTGAGAGTTTGGTTGGCAAAACTCATAAGATGGTCAAGGAGAAATCAAGTCATGGGTAGGGTGAGAGCTATTCATGGTTCAAACCAATTCACAGTGAGAGCTCATTACAAGTTAGAAGGTATTATTATTTATTTTAATTAAAAGAAGACCCTCAAACTAGTGGATAAGAAGTAGATTTGTCCACAAAAGATATTTTAAGGAATAATTAAACATTTATTAAAAATATGGGTTATATGTTCATCTTGAAAGCAGCACAGTGCCTCCAGATGGCTTGAGTGTGTGTGTGTGTGTGTGTGTGTGTGTGTGTGTGAAGGAACACATGTGTATGCATATACAAGAATTAGAATAACATTTAAAAGAATATCTGTCAATTTTTAAGCATTAAATTATCCAGAACAATTAAGAAAGCAAAAGATCTATATGCTTACTATATACAGTTTTTTGTCTGAATTCCTATAATCAGTAAGAATTTATAAATTTTTACTGATTGCTAGGCATTAGAAGCATAAAGAAAAACAAACAGATTAAGGCTGTGCCTTCACAGAATTTATAATCTAGTGGGGGTGGGAATTAGGAGAAAGAATAGGATTAGATATAAATTAAAGAATAAAGTTAAAAATATGATCAGTGATTTCCAGGGAGGTAAACAGTGCTACAATAGCATAAAATGCAGAGATTTGACCTAACTTCTGGATTTGGGAAACACTTTCCTGGGCAAGCAGTGACTGAGCTGCTAGCTGAAGGATGAATGAGAAATATGTTGATGAACAGGGGTGATTTCTAAGAGTGCGCTGAGCCTTTGACCCTTTCTTTCATCATGACTAACTCTCTTTCTCTTTGTGAATTTATTTGTTTGGGCTTTTTTTTTTTTTTTGAAGGATTTATTGGTCATATTTACATATATTATAATCATGGACTGAGCCTCAAAGCTCATCTTTGTTCCAGAGTGTGAGGATCAGGGGATGCCTAGGTCTTTCTGTCTCCATGGAGATACCTAGATGCAGAGATTATTCTATTCACCTTTTCTCTTAGGATTTTGGGCCACCCTACCTCAGAGATCCCTGACTTATGGGTTGCCTTCTCAGCTTAAGGTGCAAATATTATGGTTGGGTGTGGACAGGTAAGGCAAAGGTCATTTCTAGTAGGCAGTAGCTGACTCAGTCCATTTTCTCTCCCCTGGTCCTTCTCTTTCTTCCTCCACAAATCCCATAGTGGACAAGACCTGACCTTGTAGACATTTATACCATAGACCAAAACCTTTAACTTTTACCCCATAGCCAACCCTTTCTTCCCTCAGAGCCTGGATGCTGAGTACCTTCAGTGTATTGCACTGTGGCAGCTTTCCTGGCCTGTTTCTATGAACAAGTAGCATTTTTTTTTTTTTTTTTTTTTGGTGAACAAAAGGAAGGGAGAGCATGATATGCTTGAAGCACTAACATATTAAACCAGTAATTGAATTATTTGAAAAACAGAAGCAATAGAATTCATACATTTATCAAAGATAATTTTATAAATTAAATGATGGAAACTAGGTAGGAAAAGGGAGTATATTTAGAGTGTGGAGCTCAAGAGTCAGTGTATGAAACCGTGAATCTGGAGAAGCAGGTGGGATAAGGAATAATTATAACTAATATACTAATATATTAGTTTTACCATAAGAACAATAGGGAAACAGAGGTATGTAAGACTGGGGTAAGGAATGGGAAGAGGAAACACAATCAAATTTTTATATTGAAAACAATCATCTGATTGTGTGTAGAAAATGAATGATCAGTTAGGAAGTAACTGATCTACACAGAAAATTTGTAGTCTAAATGAAAGTTGCTATGGTAAATGTAGAGAAAATTGGATGGAAGCCAAAAAAAAAAAAAGAATTGACAATAGATTGGAAAATTGAATCTCATGTTTGGTATTAGCCATGTGCATTGTGAAAAGTACTCCATTTGCTGCTGTTGTATAACAAATGCCTCAAAAATTTAAATAACATAAATGATCTTTTTATTTTGCTCATAGATTTTATATGTCAATAATTCAGATACAGCATGGCAGATATGGCTTTTTATTGCCCTACAATGTCTGGGTCTTCTGTTTGGATGACTTGGAACCTGGAGATAACTCAATAGTTCAGGGGTAGAATCCCTGGGACATGTCTTAACTCAACATATCTGATGGCCAGCTGGAACCTCATTTGAGGCTTTCAGCCTGAGAAATTACCTACTAGCATTATGAAGTGACTTTGCGCCCTGATAACATGACAGCCTCAGGGAAGCCAGACTTCTTATAAGTTTACATACAGCTCAAAAAGAGAATCTTTTTAGCAAACAAAATGGAATCTTAAACACCTTTACTCTAGAAAATTATGCAGACTCATTTCTGCTATATTTCCTTGGTTACAAGTAAATCATGAATCCATCCAAATTAAGGAGAAGGAACATTAATCTATGTCATCATAGTGGGGAGATTGGGAAAATAATATGTCTTCATAAATTATTTACATTCATCCCCATGAAAAATGCTTTCACCAGCTTCCAGGACCTCTGATGAGTATTTTCTTGCTGTGGCATCAGGCTGTGACTCAAAGTCTAAATCCTCTAAATCAAGCCTTGTTTCACAAGCGGCGCCTCAAGTGCAGTCCCTTGGGTACAGTTCCTTAGACAAAGTTTCTCTCAGTTGAAGATCCATGAAGAAAAGTCACAAGTCATCTATCCCCTGTATTAGGGCTCTCCAGAGAAATAGAACCAATAGGGTATGTGTATGTGTGTGTTAAAAGATGTGTAAAAATTGGCTCATGATAATAGAGGCTGACAAGTACCAAGATCTGCAGTTAGCAAGCTCTAGTTCCATTACCAATGATATAGTTCCAGTTCAAGTCCAAAGGCCAGGAGAATCAGGAAAACCATGTAGTTCTAGTTTGATGGCCAGCAAGCCTGAGACTCGGGAAGAGCTGATATTTCAGTTCAAGTCTGAGGGTAAGGAAAAAAATATCCCAGCTCAAAGGTAATCAGAGAATTCTCTCTTATTCTCTGGAAGTCCACCTTTTGTTCAATTGATTGAATGAGGCCCACCCACATTAGAAAGGGCAATCTACTTTACTTTGTCTACCAATTTAAATGCTAATCTTATCCAAAACACCAGCACAGAAACATTCAGCACAATGTTTAACCAAATAACTGAACACCCTGTGGCCCAAACTGACACACAATTAGCTATCATCCCCCAGCACCGAACAATGATGAAATAAGCACAGGATACCTGCAACAAACATTCCTAATCAAAAGAAGTTCGAGGCAGCCACTGGTCCCTAGCACTTGAAATATATCAAGGAACATGCTTACATTCCTTTGATTAGGACTTAGTCCTATTCTCTAGGAATTTTTGTCTTGACTATCTTCTAGGCTCTTAGCTCTGCCCTCTGAGTCATCTCTCTTTCTCCATAAAATGTGACCTATGTTTGCATTTGAGTAATATTTTCTACCTTTCTTTTGTCCATAGTAGTTTTAGGAGTTCCAAAGGTCTCTTAATTTTGTACTGTCTCTGTCTCTTTTAGTTCAATCTGATATAAATTTCTTTAAATTTTTTAAAAATTTGATGGGTTTTATCCTTATAAATCTATTTTCCCTTCTATTAGATTAAAAAATGTTCAACGTGTATCTTCAAGATAGTCTTTCTCTATTTTGGTCTCCCTGATCTGGAGATGTAAGTTTATGAGACTTCAATGTAATAGAAGTTGTGCATGTGGTTTAAGTCTGGCTAATGTGAAGAAATAAAGTGGGATTCAAAGAGTGCTTATGACCAAACTTGTGCTGTTACACACACACACACACACAAAAAAAAAAAAAAAAAACCAAGACAAACAAAATAACTAAAAAAATTAAAAAGTGAACACAAATTGGGTTACTTGTATTTATTAATGAATATGATAGACCAAGACTTAATAATATTAATAAATAAAATGTTCTTAAAAACAAAATTAGAGAAAATGTCTAATTGTTATAAACTGAATGTATGTGTCCCTCCAAAATTCATATGTTGAAATCCTACTCCTCAATGTGATGGGAATTAGGAGAGACATTTGAGAGGTAATTAGATCATTAGGGTGAAGCCCTTATAAACAAGATTTGTGACTTTTTAAAAGGAGCCTTAGAGAGTTTCCTCATGATTTCTTCCTGCCATATGAAAATACAGTGAGAAGTCAAAGGTCTACAACCTGGCAACAGTCATCACCAGAACTCAAGTATGCTATGACCCTGATCTTGAACATCCATCCTCTATAGCAGTAAGAAACAGATTCCTATTTTTTATAAGCCATCTGATCTATAGTACTTTGGTACTGTGTTATAGCAGCCTGAACTCTCTTTTATTATATCCCATAATAAGCTATAATGACATGTCAATTTTAAAAAGGAATTGTCAATTTTTAAAACGCCAATTGCTGTTGAAATGACTTCAACACTTCAAAAGTGAAGTTTTGAACTCCAAGCAGAAAGAATGAGGCTAATTTGGTACATACCTAGCCTCCTTGGGTTATATTTGAAAGTGCAGGGAAATATTCTGGCCATATATATATATATATATATATATATATATATATATATATAGCAAGCATTTAGAAAGTTATTTACCTAGTAATTCCATTCCTAGAAAATAAATTTAGAAAACCAAAAAAGTGACAAACACTTGCTATCTCCCCAAAATAGTTGTATTGTTAAGTAAATTATGAGACATACATAAAATTAGGAATTTAAAGAGCTAATAAGAGTTATTTGTGCTTTAATGGAATAAAAACAAAATCACAATAATGAAAAGCAAGTAAAACACGATTCTAATTTAGTTATATACAAACTAAAATTCACAAGGAAATATATCAAAATATTAACACCATTTATCTCCATGTGATGCAATTGTGGGTGATTTTTATTATTTTATTTTTTTAGTTTGTTTTTCATTTTCCCACAGTAGGTATGAATTATTTTAATAAACAGAAAACAATAAAAATGAGCTTAAATGATGCCGTACTAAAAGACTTTTTCTTTGAGCAACTGCACAAGAAAAGACTAAGTACTTAGTAGTAAAGCCCCTAAGGAGAAAGTGGACATCTCAGCACAGATGTTAGGATAAAAATGCAATATGGGAAACATGAAAAAAACAAAAAAAGACTCAGACTGAATCAAAACAGAGACAATTCCCTGAGGTGGATGGTTTTCTAAAAATCTGGCACAGAAACCATTTATTCATAATAGGTCTTGCCCAGAAACATTAAAAGAAAAACAACTGAAGACAAAGAATGAGCTTGGGATGGGAGGATGGGGAAGGACAGGTTGGAGCCTGCTGCCTGACACCCTTTATCCAGACTGTCTACCTCCCCACACACAGGGTCCTTGGGGCAGGTTTTGAGGAGCCATTAGGTCTAAATAACATAGTCTGAAAATCAAGAAAATGATCTAAGACTAAGGTCAGAATCCATACTACAATCTTCAGCATTTATTGCACAGAAAAGTATAAGAAAATGTATACAGTTCTCATAATATAGGTTGATTCATTAATTCTTTTTTAAAATTTTTTATTTTAAGACAAGATCTCAATCAGTTGCTAAGACTGGTTTCAAACTTGCAGTTGTCCTGCCTCGGTCTCCCAAGTTGCTGGGATTACAGGTATATGCCATCATGCCCAGCTTGGTTCATTAATTCTTCACAAATACATTCGTCCTATCTATTAAAACCTTAAAGTGTATCACTGTAGGTATTAATATCTATAGGTGCTTGGCTTGGGAGGATGCTATGCTATCTGATCTGTTGAATTACCCAAAGTAAGAAAAACAAAAACAAATTGGAGTCAATCTACAAAGGACTGTAGGATTAAGGTGCAGAATTGGGCAAGATCACTCATGTCTGTGCTGAACACAAAAGGGAGAAGAATTCTCCATGTGCTAGGGTCACACTGAACTGGACAGGGATGTACAGTGGTAACTGCAACAAAAAGAACAGCCTGACCCCAGAAACTCTGAATCAAAGCTGTTAGCAGGGCTCTGCAGAAAACTGAAGCATTTGGAAAAGTCTAACTTACTGAATCTGTTAACACTTGTCAGAAGTTTCACAGTTGGCCTTTTTTCACTAGGGTACCAATGGCTGCAGTAGAGATAAATGTGGGCATCTCTCTGACTGATGGGAAACAATAGCACAAAAGCATATTGTAGAACTCTATTGCTCAATCTGTAACCATAAGTCACATGAGGCTATTAAGCTCTTAAAACTGAAACACACTATTAATGCAAAGTGCGCACCAGATTTCAAGATTTAGAGCAGAATCAACATAAAATATCTCAATGACTTTTCATAGTAATTATCAGTATATTTTTTAATATTGAAATTAAATATATTACTAAATTATTTTCAACTATTTGGCATATCTTTTTATATGACTAGTAGAAAATTGAAATTACATATGTGGATGCATTTAGGGTTGCCATTAAATGGGCTACTATTTAGTGCTGTTCTACTGGGTAGCACTGTTAATGGAACAAACAAAATTGGGGCAGCTGTAGGTTTTCAGGACTTGTTTGAAATTTTTTGTGGAAATAAGTAAGGATTTCTTGTTTATGAATGAAGAGAAAGAAACAGCCCTGACCTTTTGAGTCATTGATGTAGCAATTGGAGTTTAAGTTTCTTTGTGGAAGCAGGAAATGACAGTTAAATTCCACAATAAATGAGAGAGATGTACACCAACCCAAAAATGCACCCAGAATGAGCCTTTGTTGGCTTGTGCAGTGAGTAGAAACTGTGTTGAGCTCTTGAATCAATCTGATTCTGTTTTGTTGCCAACATGGAAAGGAAAAAAAAATATCTAAACAGATTTCAAATAATGAAAGTGGGTACTAACTATCAAGATGAGGTTAGAAATGTAAAAAATGAGAGTTGGTCTCAACATGTATCCAAGGATATGTCTTCTTTTATTTGTCTCAATACCAATGCAGAATACTTTTCTCCAAAATTGAACATTAATCATCTGAAGCCCACTAATTCTAACGTGCTGTTAAGTTATATATTTCCCTAAGAGCTTACTCATTCATCATTTAAATTATTTTGAGAGTCTGAATAACATGATACTAGATTTTTAAATGGAGCTTACACTACACAGTTCTGCACTTTCAAGAACATTAACATTTTCATTCATTTATTTAACAGATATTTATTGAACAATTACTATGCTCCAAGCATTCTACCAAGCACTAGGGATGTAATGGGAATCAAATTTAGAATAAGATCTACTAGAAATTAGAGTCTAGTTAGTGTGGAAGGCAAGTATTTACCAAATCACCATATGTGAAAGTTCTAAGGAGTAAGGAGCAGGAACATTCAAAGATCAAGTGGAAGGATTATCTGTAGATAGAAGGACACCCAGCTCCTCTGAAAGTAATAGGAGCAATACCCTGTGTCCAATTAGTTTCGAAACCAATTTGTTTGAGATAAAGTATGTGAAAAAAGAGTAAACCTAGTTAGAATGTTTAACATGTTATTTTATAACTCATTATCTAGGCATGGCTAGGTACCCAAAGTGAGATTTAAAATCAGATAATGGCCAAGGATTTAGGGATAGACTCAACCATTAGGGCTACATATTGCAGCTCAGTCAGCAACAGACCCAGCCAATAACAGAAGGAGATACTTGGCAGCATAGACAAGGCTTGTCGTCACCATTTAGGAAATTCATGATGTACAAAGACTGGGCTTCTGTACTGGCTGAGACCGTTCAGCAGATCTAAATAGCTGGATACCACTGCACAAACTTGAAATATACATCAAGGCAGATTTCTGATGCCCGATGTGCAAAATATTGTGAAATTGGCTGGGTGGGAAGAGAAGACAGATGAGACTTAAGATAAAAACTTAAGTTTAGGAGTGCTGTTATCAGTAAGAATTGGGGAAAATCTTGACTTGAAGAAGAATGTAGAAGCCCAGTGGTCAGTACTGTTCATAATCTGGGTTAGACTAGCAAATGCAACCATGCTATGGCACTATGACCAAGGTCATTTTGTTAAAGAACAGTGCTTACCCCCATGATCCCTGTTTTAAAAGAGAAGTAGAGATAGAAAATACCTAGGTTTTTGTTTGCCTTTTGTGTTTGCTTTTGATTTTTTAATTTGTTTTGTTTTTGTTTTTGCTTTAAGTCAATATTTTACACAATTGATTTTATATGCTTTGAAAAAAGCCACCTTAGGTTCAAATATTCCCCTGGGTAGATATATTTTATACATGAAGTTGGGTGAGGGACTCATCCAAGAATACATTGTCAGAGGAAACTTCCCAGCGATTTTCACATGCACCTATCCTTATAAAAGTACACTTGCTCTAGAGACTGAATAGGGAGAATGACTAATGATCCTTCCTCCTTAGCAACTTGAAAAGGCCCCTGGGCTCAACCCCAGCACTGGAATGAAAACACAAATAAAAGAAACTTGGGAAAGTCGTGGCAGAGGGACTGAGGAGGAAGAAGAAGAGATACAAATGATGATTATGAGCAAGTTCATAAGGAGGAAGTGGTACTCTAAATAGGCTATGAAAAAGAATCCTGATTTATCCAGTAGGAGGTTCCCAAGAATGGTCAATGTCATGTGTAATAATGCATAGTCACTTAAATTAGTTTGATATTTGTGATATATGATATACATTTATAATATAAAATGTATGATGCAGAGTTTATAATTAATATCTTAATGCTTTAATGTCTACCTTACATATGTTCGACACGTCTCATTCTGGACAACTTGATAATATGCCTGAGACATCAAGTCTTGTCCTTCTGCCTTCCTTGTACCATCTCTCTCTAGGACGAGCTTCTTCCCTAGGAGCACAATTTTCAAATACTAGTTGATCCATTCAAAGTCTACTTTTCCAACCACCTGCCTTACCAGGCTCTTACACTCCAGGCCACTACACACCTGCCCTAATCACCCCAGTGTAGCTGCCAGGCAATGACAGGCAGCCCCTGTATACCTTAACCTATGAAATTAGCCAATTCTAAGTCTGCTTACTCTGTTTATGCCCACTCTTTCTGATAAAATCTCCTGTCAACAGTTTCTTCCTTTCCTGCTGATGATCCATGCTGGTGTCCACCGTGTCCACCCCTGTAGCATGACCTCTCATTCTTCTTTTAGGATAAATGAATATAATAAACTATGTTTTCAGTGGCAGTTATCTCTTTAACTGTTGGTCTTACCATACCTGAATGAAAAAACCTATTAAAACAAAGTGGAGGCAGGAAGAGAGAACAAGGAAGGTGGGTATTAGCTGAATCTGAGTAAGTGGCAGAGAATCTGCGTGTTTTCTCTGTGGTGTTCCACCCAAGAAGGACAAAATGGCTGTCTCCTTTCAAAATCAGGACACAAGTAGAGCTGGTGTGGAGGCCACTAGTTAAAGTCCAGCTAATAAGCAGGACAAATACAAAGGTGGGGGGGGGATCAGATAAAAAATAGAAACAAATTACAATTGCCAAGCAGCTTAGCAAACACCATCTTGGAAGAGTTGCAGCATCAATCAGCAATCAGTTGAGGGTTTTTCTTGAGGTTTCTCAGTTGAGAGAACTGTCTGTAAGAGGAGGCAGTCATTGTCACTTCTGCAGTATGCAGGCTTCTGTCCCTTCAAAGGAATCCTAGGAAGGTCCCCTGCTCATAAACCTCGACAGATTACATAGGGATGGTCAGCAACTCCCAGGGGAATAAAGCAAAATTTCTCCATTGTAACAAAGTAATCAATACTAGAACCTCAATGTCAAGCCTCCATTGAACAACTATCAACACCTCTTGCTTCTCCCAAATTCTTCATCCATTACTTAAATATGCAGGATAATTTCTTCTCAACATGGCTGCATGCATTTTTCTTCTCCCAGCTAAGGATATTTGAACACAAAAGAATTCCCCCAATACCTGAACCAAATAATAAGATGTCTTCAGTAGTCCTCCCAGTACTGTTCTCTAGGCTTAAACTTAAGAAAAAAAAAATGCTGAAATGACAGTGGTGAGTGGTTTCTGAGAAAAACCACACGTGCTGCAATTCATTAATTAATTTTAGTGCTTATCACATTAACTGTTATACCATTTCCCAACCAGTAAGAAAATATTTCAATGTTTAATAAATAATGTGTCTACATTGTTGTGTCTCTTAAGTATACAGACTGGCTAATTCTTTGCAAGAGAAACAGACTCAGCACTCTACAGAGAGCAAACTTGCATAAATCCAAGCAAAGCCTCCACCCATAACTTTTAAATAAGACGTCCATACATGCATACTCAGGGATACAAACATGTATATAGCAAAGTGACTATTTTAAAAGTTTTCAGTGTTTCTTAATATAAAAATCTTTTTTTTCTTTTCACAGATTTGCAGTTTAGCGGTCCCAAGTGCTGGAGGTTCTCCATGCCAACAGGATACTCTCCCTGCAGCATGAAAGGCTCTTTGTTACTGTGTTCTTGTGCTTGTTTTCCATTTAGAATGTTTCAGAATACCACAGTTATTCCATACTCTATTATAAATAAAAGAAACACAAATGGGGCTTTAGGAAAGTGGTAGAAGCTAAAAGAGAAGAATTTTTTTTTTAAATAAGGACATTATAGTATTATGGATAGAAGACCATGAATACTCTTGTATAATAAGGCATTGAGACTTCACCATAGGGACTGAGAAAGGAAGTTAAGTAGTTTATATAGGAAAGCATTTGACCATATTTACAAATTAGAAAAATCAGAAGTCAGAAGGATCAGGCAAGTGGATCAGGAAAGGCTGATTCCAGGTAGGGTGATCACAAAGTTTTTGCCAAACCAGAACACTTTGAAAGTAAAAATACTGAAAAGCAGGCATAAACTTGGAATGTCCCCAAAATTCTAAGATGTATAATCACCCTTATTTGAGGAGATTTGGGCACACAGAAACCATTTGAGACATTTCTGACATGATCTATATTGGAGGCCAAGAAATCTGAAAGAAAGTGATATCAGTGGGGATAAAAAGAATGGTTGAATTTGAAAGAAGAAGATGAACCCAGGAAGCTTTGATTTAATGGTCACAAAGAATGAAGATAAGTGAGAGGACTTCTACCATCATCCCCGATATGTTTAAAACTTTGAAGATATCTCATCTTGGGCTGGGGTTGTGGCTCAGTGGTAGAGCACTTGCCTAGCATGAATGAGGCACTGGGTTTAATCCTTAGCACCTCATAACAAAATAAAAAATAAATAGATATCCCATCTCTCCGCACATTAATAGCACTTCAGGCCAGAGCCCTGATGGACTTTGGACTGACTGAATTAGGTCACCTGCCCATATCAGAAGTGAGAGAAAACAACAGGAAAAGGAAAGATGAATTTAATCACAGATCAGCCAAAACCCAGAATGCAGCTAATCTGCCTCTGCCTGTCTTATTGAGTCGATAAAATTCATAAGAAGAAAAGCCAGGAAATAGGCATATGTAGATTTAGTCTGGCTGTGCTAGCTAGCCAGAGATAGATGACAATGCCAATTTCATTGGTGCCCACAAAAACCTGGAGTTAGTGGCAGCTTTTCACTTTCCATTCACAGCATAAGGAAGCTGGTACAGAGAAACAGAGATTATCAGGAAATCGGAAAGCAAAAAGCAATTGGGGGCTTTCAATTTCAAAGAGGCACTGTTACACTTATAAGAAACAGGAAAGAAACTGAAAATCAATGACTTATTCTTGAGTCCATCAGAAAACAGGTTATATGGCAAGCCACCACTCGCAAATCTAGCAAGACAGGAAAATCCAGAGTAAAAGGCAAGCTATATTCACATGGAAAAGAAACCTCTGGAACCATGCACTATTAGGGAGACTTAAAATGGTAATCTGGATGAACTGCTGGAAGCTGAATATAATCTAGCAGGAGAATGATAAACTCCATAGGGAATATTAGAGAATCACCCACACTTCCAGGGGTTCTACCTCCAGAAATCCCACTAGGGATTATCTTCTCTGATAAGCCAAGAGAATCCCCCTGTGGCTCTGGCAGTGGGGGGAGGGAAGAGTCATAGAGTGGTCTCCAAAACATAGGACAAATTCTAGGAGAAAAAAACTTTAACAGAGCCTTATCAATCGTGTGAACAGGGCACTCCCCACAACTCCTGCCTTTTCTAGCCTTCTTGTCTCATATGGAAAGGAAAAAGGTGAAGAAATACTTGTGAAAGTCTTAGTCCTCAACTCAGGGCCAGTAAAAAGCTGAGATTTATTCATAAGATTATTGAATACTTACCTTCCTCACATTTTACCACTATACCAAGAAGGCTTTGATAAAATAACAGTGGATTGCAATTTAAGAGCTGCCAGATGCAGAGACTGTCTAAGGAAGAGTTCCTATGGAAACCCAAAGTCAATAAGAGAGACAAAATCAAGGACACTAGAGGAATTTGAAGTCTCTAGCACTAGTAACTACAGCAAATATTAAACATGGCCCAATCCAATTTGCAGCAGATTAACATGATACCTTACACTAAAAGAGAACTTTAAAGCTAATATCCCATATATTCCACAAAAAAATTATAAGGCATCCTAAAAGGCAAGTCAAAAAATATTTGAAGAGAGAAATAAGCATCAGACCCAGATCTGGATATGATAGCAGTTTGGGGATAATCAGACAGGAAATTTAAATTAACTATGGTTACAATGTTAAAAATTTCAATTGAAAAAGTAGAAAGCATACAAAGCAACTTGGTAATGTAATAATTGTGATGGAATCTCTTAAAAAGAGATCAAAAGGAAAATGTAGAAATTAAAATCACTTCAACGGAAATGAAGATGCATGGTGGACTCATCGATACACTAGAGGAAAGAAGTGTAAGAGCTTGTGTAAGAACATGATTTTTTAAAATCTATGATTGAGTACACCAATGAGCTTAAAGATAAGTGAGCTTAAAGATAAGTCAATAGAAACTTCCCAAACTGACATAGAAAGAATAAATGAATTTATATATATATATATATATATATATATATATATATATATATATATATATATATGTGTGTGTGTGTGTGTGTGTGTGTATACATATATTTCTCAAAGAACACCATGGCAATGTCGAAAGATCTAACCTATACATAATTGAAACACTAGAAGTGAAAAAAAAAGAAAATGAAACAGAAGAAATTTTAAAGATCCATGAAGCTCAGAAAACACCAAGAAAGTGAATTTTAAAATGTATAATTAGAAATATCATGTCCAAATCAAAGACAAAAAGAAAAATCTTGAAAGGAGAGCATGAATGGCTAGTGATAACTCTCAGGCATTAGTGTGGATGGCACCTAGGAGATGGGGAAACAGGCTAGAGAAACTTTCACCCTGAATTTGGCCCTGTATTTGTTCTTGTTTCTCTATAACCTTCTTCTCACCATCTGACAGCTCTCTCGGGCACCTCTTCATTCTACCTGGACTCCTACATCAACATTTTAGAAACCACCCTAAATTCATGTTCTCCCTTCCCTTCTGTTATCCAGCTTTGTACTGCTCTGTACCACTTTTTAAAATAATATTACTTCTAGTCTTATTTTTTTACAGTATCACTGATTTTTTTCACTTTCCTGGATACTTAAACACTTTCACATAATAAGATAGTATGTTTTCCTTGTATAAAACTAAGAAAATTGAAAAGAGTATAAGAAAAAGAAAATAAATCAAATAAAAACAGTGTAAGAAAAACAAAATCACTCATAATTCTATAGTCCAGAGTTAACTGCCATTAACAAGTGATATAGCTTCCAGTGTTTTTCTCTCTGGACATAGCCACCCCTCTCCTATCTCTTGTTCTAACACTTGCTGTTCTATTTGTCTGGAATTCTCTCTTCCTACTTTAATGTGCTTTCCAGAACAGTGGCTAAGCACGATTATATGAACCCCAAAGAGCTAAAATCTTGGCACAAAATGCAAGGTACCTCAATAGCCCGGTGTGTTTATCTGAGTGTGTATGAGGATTAGCCATGGCGACCCAATACTCTCCATTAAACTGTAAAGGCTCAGTCCTTAGCATTGACATTGTATGTCAGGGAGCAATGGCAGAAGGAATCTAATCAGACAGATAGTTCTCTCTGTGCTTGATGTTGGATTCAGGACAAATCCACACATTTGTTTTCTCCAGACTAAGTTCCTAGATTCTTGGATCCTCCTCCTCCTCCTCCTCCTCCTCCTCCTCCTCCTCCTCCTCCTCCTCCTCCTCCTCCTCCTCCTCCTCCTCCTCCTCCTCCTCCTCCTCCTCCTCCTCCTCCTCCTCCTCCTCCTCCTCCTCCTCCTCCTCCTCCTCCTCCTCCTCCTCCTCCTCCTCCTCCTCCTCCTCCTCCTCCTCCTCCTCCTCCTCCTCCTCCTCCTCCTCCTCCTCCTCCTCCTCCTCCTCCTCCTCCTCCTCCTCCTCCTCCTCCTCCTCCTCCTCCTCCTCCTTCTTGTGGGTGGTGGGGGAATGGGAGTCTTAAAGAGAAGATACCATTTTGTTTTACTTTCTAGAAAAAAGTGTAGCAGAATAAGTGATTGATTGGGTGAAATAGGGGCAAAGATAATCATATTATAATCATATTTGTGTCCTAAAGTTTGAAACAGTTCATGGAAGTTCCTGTTCTGTACATGTTCTTTACAGAAAGGAGCTGTATGTGTCTGTAGGAAGCATTTCAAAAAGCCAATGATCATCTCATCAACACGTAAGCCAAATGCAGCATTGTCTTGCTTTACTCTTAATAGCAAAACAAATGTGCTATTACTTCTCAAAGCAAACACCATCTTTTAAACTAAAGAAAATTGAGAAACTCCCTCTCTTTCATTAAATATATGTTAACTTCATTCATTCATCGGGGCTAAATTTTTTTTCTGGGTTTTGTTTTTTTTTTTTGCATTACAAAGGCAATACACAGGCCTTCATTAAACAAGCTCACCAAATAACACTTCCATTAAGAACAAAGCCAGTATTATGGCAAGCAAGTTATGATATATAGTCTTGTCCAATTAACTCCAGTCAATGCAATTACAAAAGATCTCTTTCACGATCTTGGTTGACAAATGTTAAAAGGTGTTTATTTACCTGCCTTGCAAATGGACAATTTTCTATTCAAAGGTTACCAAAGAATGAATGAATGTTTTTAAAATCTTGTAACTGTCAATGTAGGAAGAAAAAAAAAACAACCATAGGACATTAGAACTCTTCAATGGAACCTATTGATTTTTATTGAATTTTCAGCACTGTATTTATTGCCCTTCTGTAGGTCTTCACAGTAAAACTCATTTCATCCCTGAGGCTATCACAGTTAAAAAGATACTTCTTTCTCATGAACAAGTTCCACACAGTTAAGATTTGCATGGTGTACTCAATCATATAATTTAAAAAATCATGTTCTTAATTATCTACAATTTTATACAAGAAAAGCAACTACTGTGATTACTCCAGGAACAAAAAAGCCTCTCCATATTCCTTCTAAACAGCAACATTGCATAAGATAAAAAGAAAAAAACATGTATTTTATTTTGAAGTAAGCATCAAAAGAGCTTGCCTGGTGGGATTATAAGAGTACAACTGGGCTAAGAGTGGCTCAGGCTAGAAGTTCCACACTGTGGGAGGGGCTGGGAAGAACAGCAGCCCTTTCAGGAGCTGCAGAGAGGGCTGTGAGACTGAGAGGCTACTTTCATCCTTTGTCTAAGACAAATTCAGGGCCAGATCCATGCTCTTAAGTGGATGCAGAGTGAATAAAGAACATGCCTGGTATCCAAAAGCTGATTCTCCACTGAGATTCAGGATCACCCTTTTTGATTTGGGGGGTAAAGGAATCTACAATGTTGGAGAAAGTATGTGTCTTTTTGATGTGAGCTGAATGTAGTTGAATCCTTCTTTGCTCATCTGGTCTTTAATCTCCAGTCTCTCCAATTACAAGGGGAAAAAGTAGATAAAATGAGAGAATGAAAACACCATGTAGCAATTTTCCCATATTTCTTTTTCCAATCTGAGTTGTAATAGAGGTCAAAATTGAGCTTATGTCTCAAAAGTATGGAGAAGTATGCAGAAAAAGGCTGAGCTGAAAGACACAGGGATATATGTGCTTTTGATCTTGTTCCAAGTTACCCAACCAAATACCCTTATTCAAAGTTCTGCCCTCTCTCAAACTCCTACTTCTGCATTAGACATTCCCAGACAATTCAGCCAAAGGGATCTTCTAGAATCAAACCACTTAATGCTGGTAATGCTCATTTGGCACTAAATGCTTATGCCCTCAAATGATCATTCGCACATGTTGGATTTGAAGTAACTTTAAAACATTCTAGTTGAGAATTCCAGCAGAAAATTGAAAGCACGAGTTTGTCACTCACAAGGATCCAGTGTAGAGATAAAGAGATTATAAGGTGGAAATCTTTACAGAATGGGCTGTAATTGGAACCAGAAGAAAAAATGTAAATATATAAAGGAATGTAAAGTGGGAAAAGAATTTGAAAAAAATTCTGAAGAATAACATTACTTAAGCAGTAATAATAGAAAAATTAGTGCAAGAGAATTGTAAGATGTCAGAAAGGCAGGAAAATGGTTGCTTTGGGTGTGTTTTTAGTTTCCCCAAAGAGGGGAGAGGGGGTCATGTTTGTGATTTCTGTATTTTCTAGACAACCTATCACAATTCAATGTATAATAATAAACCCTAAATACTTATTTATTGAACAAGATATATAAGAAGAATCATAAATACTGCTCTTATTTTTCTATTGTTATTACTTTCTTAGCCTTATAACACTAGGACCACTTCTCTCAGAGGACAGTAAGTGGCAGCAGCCGGTCTGCTAATAAAGGACTGTCACCTCCAGGGGGCACTCCAAGAGAGGCATACTGAATAAAGGTCAAGATTAAGGATTTAGCTGGGTCATGGTGGTGAACTGTGTATTTGTTGAATTAGGAAGGGATAAGATCCTGCTTAGCATGGTTGAATCTTTGGTTCTTTGGAAATCAAACCTTTTTAAAATTCCACATGACAGCATGCAGATCCAAGCTTGACTCCCATTTGGAAATATTGTCCTAACCTGCCCCATATCCCGAAACTAAACAAAACACTACAGTAGAATTCATGGATTTAAAATAATGGCCAGGGGCTACCCATAGTGATCAGCATGTTTGGCTCAAGATATGGGTGGGGGGCAAGGTCCAAGAATTTGAACAACTTTAGACTTTGAAATAGGCATAAATTTATCATTCTGCCATAGCCTCTACTACTTCTTTCATCTGATAGATGCCATTTTTCATAGATTCTTGCTACTTTTTTTTTTTGAGTTGGCAGATATTATTTGAATTTGTAAGTACATTTTTATACTTTCCAAATCTTCATGGTGAAGATTTGAGTGTTCAGTACCTCTTAAATTCCTGCATCCCTCATCAGAAAAACAACAGCTTTATTTCCTTTCTCTGGGATCATGTTTTGTTTTACACCGGGTAGCTTAGCAGAAAAGGCTGAGGATTGTGTGCATGCGCCACAGAAATTACCAGTCTGTTCTGACTTTTTTGCCTTTTGGTTCAGTCTCTTCCCTTATAATGTCTACCTCTGTAGAGTTGGAATTGGGGAGTGCACCTCTTAGAGGGAACAAGTCTGAATGCTTCTTTTGGATTGTGTATCTTATCATAAATAATTCAATACAAAATACAAATAAGACTTGAAAACAAATTATCCAGTACTAGATGTTAATCAAAACTTGATTTTCTCATACTCAGAGAAAATGAAGTGTGCTGAAGTGAAAACCTTCCCCATAGTTCTATGATCGCATCCAAAGCAGGAGACTTCACATTCTGATACAAATGAACATTTCAAAGCAGGAGGGATTGGACAACCTCCATGAAGCAGGCACACTGCCATTGGGCTGGATTTCCCAGGGTACAAAATGCTCTTCTGCTATCCTAAAAGTACAAACATGTCAGGTCTCACCATGGGTACCAGGAAAATCAGATAGAAAAGGGTATACCAAACTTTAGACTACCTATTTGTTTTTGTTTTTGTTTTTGCGGGGGAGCTTTGTGCATATTTTGCAAACTCAAGAAACCTGGTGTTTAATTTATCCATCCAACCAAAACAGCATTAAGTGTTTACTGTGTGTTGGGATCTATATACACATAAAGGTACAAGGCAAGGTCCCTGCCTCTAAAACCTGACAGATCAGCGCTACAGGCAAAGGTAGATGGATGTCCTGTCTCTACCCAGACCCACAGCAATATTTAATCTTGAATCCATAGGGAAAGTACTGTGAACCCACAATACTTATAAGAGCAAGTACCAAATATTAGCATTCTCAGGTATGAGACATTTCAGATATATTTTTTTGTGGTGATTTTCAGGGTCCCATGGCAAAGATTTTAAATGAACTTGATCAAAAGTCAAAAGAAGCCCTTTCACATGCTCTTGCTGAAGAACTTGGCATTGAGACTGTACCTAATTGAGAGGCTTTGTTGGCTGAAGTGTGCTGGCTTCAAGCCCAATCACAGGACCCCTTGGAACAATTAGTAAGGCCATTAGTTTGCATGCCTAATCCCAAGTGACCTTGTATGAGTCTCCCTCTTTCTTGGGATTTGCAGGTCCCATGGTTTGGTAGCATGGGAGAGTGACACATTCACTAATCCTGCTCTTTTTTCTCTCTCACCCTTATAGATTGCCACAGGCCACTGACTCCCATAAATGGAGATAGAATCTTTTTTTTTTTGTTTAACAACTTGACAGTGAAGCTTACATCAGAGCATGTAAAAACTACAGGTGATGTTAACTTTGAACATCAATCTGACTATACATGTTTTCTTCTTTTGGCCTTAGTAATAATTCCCCCTCCCTTTTTAAAAGAAACTTTAGTAACCAAGTGTAACTGGTTTAAATGCTACCAATTAATTTCATTTCTTTTTTCCTTGATCATTATTATTTCTTAGAATCTTATTGCATACTGGATTTGTACTTTTTTTTAGTATTAATAGAGTGACTAACCAATGCAGTAACTAGCTATCTTAAATACATGATGTATTATTTACTTCATTCCTCAGACATTTTCTCTATATTTTTAAAAATATATTTTAGTTGGGTTCCTCTATATCTTTGTCTTTAAAAAGAGCAAAACAAAGAAAAAAAGAAAAGAAACTAAATTCAACAAAACTTTTATAAGCAAAACCAAAAAAATAAAAGTGAAACCTGGGCAAATATAAATTATTTAAGCTCCATTTTCCATTATCATGGCCTGGCTTTGACATTTCTTTTTTGCCAAACTGTTTGTTTCTGGTTCTATGGAAAATATTTTGAGAAAATAACTTGGAAGAAGCAGAGGAAACAGTTCTTTAAATAAAATAAATGTATATAGTGGTATAAGATCATTAGCAGATGGTTTTTAGCAAAATTATACTTTAAAAATGATGACAGCTGAGGTTCCCAAGGATCTTTCTCTGTTTTTTTCTTTTTCTTCTTGCTATTTAGTTTCTTTAGCTGCTCTTCATGAATCTCTACCCTGTTAGGTAGTACAAAATCAAGTCTTAACAAATAACATCTTAATTACTTATGGTTTATAGCTCCTTTCCTGCTGAAATGGTCTAGGTTTTCTAAGTTAAATTCCAAAGAATGTTCTTGAAGAGAAAGCATTCTTTCTCTGAAGCTTGACTGGGGGTTAAGAAGTTTGACATTAGGCACCATTCCATCTAAGGACTGGTTTCCAGAACATAGAACCAGGCATGCGATAGTGACCACTCCATAGATGTTCTCCACCATGAACTTCAGATCTTGCTGTGAATACTCCTGAGCTAGACCTGTTGAAACCCTATGAAGAAAAGACCCCAAATTAGGATCAAGTGAGAAGCTGGAGTCTGTCTGAAGAGAAAACAAAACAAAAATTACCTTGAAATTGTTTAAGTAAAACTAAAATTAATAGTTTCAATGAACAATTATACATATTTTTTCAAAAATTATTTAAACATCTATTTAACCTGAAACAAATGCAGAAATGGAAAGTATTTTATTTTCCTGTAATGAATACCCAGTTTTGTCTATGGCCTTCAAAACCTATTAGTTACATAATAGCTGTTACTTCACCCATGAGCCCTGAACCCTGTTCCCAAATCATAGCCCAAATGGTTCCCACACTCTCCGCCCACCTTCCCCCACCTGTAGAGGGGCTAATTTTGACCAAATACGAATTATACAGATCTGTACATCATTAGAGAGACTTTGTATAATGAGACTCAAAATCCTAGTTTTGCTCTATGGCCCATATGAATTGATCTTTTGCTGTTTGTGAAACAAATGCTAAATTTTAGTGTTTAAATTTGAAAAGATGTTCAAATTTGGGAAAAAACAATGAATCAAAATCAAGGAGAGAATATTTATCTTCTTTATTGTAATGTACATCTACAAAATTCACTAAATACTTATTGACTGTTTAATAAAAAAACAACAAAAAAAAGCTAAATAATAGCATAAGTGTTCTATCTTTTCAGGTAATTGGCTAATGTAATCAGGAGGGGTTAATATAAGACTATATAGAAAAACATGCTGATTTTTGTCACATATGATATCATCAGATGCTAACAGATATGGTGAAATTAGGCCATTGCTCAAATAGACAATTGATTAAAATATGTAAAAGGATTTTCTGCTTTTAATGTAATTTTTTTAATTTTTCTTTTCTACTTGTAAATATTTGTATACTACCTTTCTAAGATTTGACATATTTCACCATAAAAATAAAATACATAAACAAAACTCTGGTGCTGTACTTATTTTAAATCTAATCACTCAAAATTTCCATATAAAGATTGTGTCTTGAGTTTTTCCCAGGAAGTCTAAAATGTCTATAGTCACAGATGTGTTCTCCCCTACAGACAAAAACCAGGCAGCCTGTTTCTGTGTGCCTTTTATCAGTTCTGACACATCCCAACTCCTGCTTCTTCAGAAGTACCCAGAATGTAAATGCATACTGCCCCGCCTCACTAAAATTAGTGTTCTTATCTAATAAAGGCATTGGGTTCTGTTTCATGTGCCTTCTGAGCTCACACTATATTTATTAGAGGAAAGGGCAGAGTACTGTTCCCAACACTGCTAGGTGATTGCTGCCTCCCTGTACTATTTTAAAGATTTTGACTCATTCACATTTCAAGGTAACAAAAATGGAACCGCTGCTTTGGATTTTGAGTTGTAAGAAATGGCAAGTGTTGTTAAATATATCATAGATTATAAGAACCTCTGAAAGAGTAATTTTTTGTTCCCACTGAAACTGTTACAGGAAATTGGGAGAAAATAGCAAATGCCCTCAGCCTTGAGCAAAACCTGAATAAACTTTTAATAATCATCCTGAAGCAGATATGTTTCCTTTTCTTTTACCACAATAACTCAATTATTTGTTTAGGACTTCCCATTTCTGCATCCGGGTTATTATTGCCACTCTTCACTGTGAAATTTCTCTTTTACTCTCACCACTGTTTTCAAGTTCTCTGATTCATCTTGAGTCCCAACCACAGGCAGTGAAAACTCACCTTCCTAAATCTCTCATGCTTGAGCTTTTGGGTAGATGCTCTTCATCCAGTGACAACACAGTGATGCCCAAACCTACTCCAAATGTCCTGTCTTCTCTACAGATGTTAGATGCATGCTGTCTAAAACAATAGATACCAGCCACATGTGACTACTACATGTGACTACTCTGTTACCATGTGCCATTTTCCATGTAGACTGTCCCCAAATTATAATGATTTGACTTAAGGATAATTGGACTTTACAATTGTGCAAAAGTGATACCCATCCAGTAGAAACCTTACTTCAAATTTTGGCTTTTGATCTTTTCCCAAGTTAGCTATAATATGCTTTTGCAGTGCTGAGCAACAGCAACAAGCCACAAGTCCCAGTCAGTCATGCACAATCATGGGGTAAAATAACCCGTAATCTACAGTGCACTGTGTTGCTGAACTCTGATGTTCAGAGGCAGGTGTATTAGATGCATTTGTAACTGACATCAGTTGGAAAAAAAAAAAAAAAAAAAAAAAAAAAAAAAAAAAATATATATATATATATATATATATATATATATATATATATATATATATATGACATTTTAACTATTTCTTTTGCCATCACCTTAGTCCAAAGCATCAAGTTCACTTGCCTGGATGACCTCATAATCTACAACCCTTCCATTGAAGTTCCCCTTATAATATTTCCAGAAAAACAACTGATTTGTAAAAATGTGGATCAGATTACCTTACTCTCAAAAATATCCAGTGGTTTCTCATTAACTAATGAGAATAAAACCTAGACCCTTGATCATGATCTACAAATCCCTCCATGGTGTGTGCTCCATCTTCTCAACCTTGTCACTTTGGTTCTCCTTCTATTCCTAAAACACAGCAGTTCATCATGGGGTTCCTCTATCTTGGAGGCCTGTTGCCGCAGTCTGGCTGGGCACACAATCACGAGCCACCACACAGCTTGTAGATTCAAACAGCAACTCTTTATTCCCGAACTCACACCAGCTGTCTACAATCACGTTCTGGGGAAATCCACGTTCTCTGCCCAAATCCACCTTCTCTGCCCAAATCCACCTCCACTGGGCTTCTGTCTCCCAAAATATACTGTCTGAATCCTGTGAGAACTCAAGGGGAACTCAGGCAGCAGGATACGCCCTATTCCCAGCAGGAATAATCTTAAACCTTAAACCTGGAACCTAAACTGGGAACGCCCTAAACAGGATTATCTTAAAACCGGGAACACCCTAATCTGCCTTGGTCCTTGAGCAAGGTCACCTACATTCAATGTCGCTGCAACATGTCAGCAACATGGGGTACGCTGGCAAGGAAATTGTCATACCTACTTGGCTAATGGCTCCCAGCAGCCTGTATCTTGTCACCTTTCACCCTGTGACCTTTCACATCACAGGGATGTACAGGCAGATCCCAAAATATACTGGAGTCCCAAGTTTACCTACAATTCCAAATAGAATACCCAACACCTAAAGGTCATTTCAGTACATGCTATTGAATACAAGAATATAAGTTTACAACAGCTTCCAGAGCTTACAGGGTGGACATGTGAAATAGAAGACATTTCTTGCCTTCTGTCTGAAAAAGCTCTTCCTCCAAATATGTCATCATGGGTCCTTCTTAGCTTCAAGTCTAAATCCCAATGTTATCTTTTCAAGGAGTTTTTCCCTGGACCTAATGTTGCTACCTCATTCCTAGTTATTGGCCTTTGTCAAAAATAATTGCTATCAGAAAGGTTTCATTCATTTACTGGGAACCAAGGCCAGGCTTTTACTCATACAACAATTTATAGAGGCAAAGAAGATAGAATTTCTTTCCAGGGTCTATTAACTAATCTGGTTTTACTTGTGACATAGTCTCCAAGCCCACCAGCTAGTAGTAAGGAAAAATAATAGAAATTATATGTAATATATTTCACTTTAAAATTTAATTTAATCCAAGGGTTTAAATTGCCTCTTCCGGTTTGATTTGGAATAAATATTGCATCTTTTAAATATTTCCTCAACACCTTGCTTTCCTCAAGTTGGAAGAGGAATTCATACAACACTGTAGCAACACGGAAAGGAGATTCCCTGTCCTCATGCTGGTTCTGGGGTAACTCAACTATGTTCAGTGTTTATTATAATCCTATTATTCTAAATTGGCCACAAGCATTGTTTAATTCAATCATTGTAACAACTCCATGAGGTAAATACTTTTATCGGTCTTATTTTATGAAGAAAATGAGGCAGACAGAGGAAATGTTATTTGTATAAAATTAAACCACTGTAAATGGCAGGGGCAAGAATTGTGCCCAGTCAATCTGCCCCATAACCACCATCCTATGCTGCCTGTTTTTATACTGGCTGGGATCCAGTGATCTATGGTTGGCTCGGTCCCACCCTTGGGTTTTCTGGAACTCTTTGCTGCTGACATCTGTATTTGAAGAATTGTGGTTGAGACTACTTGGCTTGGCCAGGGACAGGACTGTCAACTCAGCATTCATATTGCAGCAGGCCTGAGGAAGCTTCAGGAGAGTAAACAACACGCTGGATCAGCCTGTCTATGCCAATTCACCAACTTACCTAGTACGACTCTTCCACTTTTTGTGTGGACACTCTTTAGTGGACTCCTCCCAGAGAGCCAGTGGGGACTGAGGACAAATCCTTTATTCTCTTTGTGTTCCTTCATGGGCATGTGTTCCATGTCTGACTCTCCCCTGCCACCCAACATGTCTTGGTCTTCTCTATCTTGTTCTGTCCATCAGCCACTGACTCAAGGACGTATTCTGCCTGCCTGCTTTGCAACTCAACTTTCACTACCATATGTCTTTCTTTTTCTAAAGAAGCATTTGTCATTATCTAATTTCCAAGGGCTACACCAACAAGATCACTATTATGGAACATGATGTGTAAGTGAGAGAGATTCAAACACATTAGTTTAATACTTGTCAAATATTATTCCTACCTCACTTGATTGTCTCCCCCAGAAGAATACAGGTTTAATGATAGCAAAGATTTTAAATGACCCTGTCAGTACACCAGCTTGCTGACTTCTAAATCTCAGGAGTTTGCTTTCTTAAATCATAGGAAATGACCCTTAATAAGGCCTATGCAATACTTAGAAGAATGAGATGCATTGTAAAACATTTCATCCATCAAATATCTGTCATACTGCCAGGCCAGGTGGAGTGATAATTGTGTTTGCATGTATCAGCAAATAATAATGCTAATAGATGAAGTCACTTCAAATAATTAACTTACTCATAGCTTTTTTTTTTTCTTTTAAAAATTGGCTAGAAAAACTGATGTTGTGAAGAGCCAGAAAGAATTATATGTGTAAAAAGATTGCCATAGCACCACCCTGTATGCCTAACTATTGACAAGGCAAAGTCAGCAGCAATACAAAAACACACATGCTTGCACACACACAAACACACACACACGTGCACACACACAAATGTACAAATAGTCAATAACCCGAAGAGAACCCTAATTATTGGTTAAAGTGAAGAATGAAGGAGTAACCTTGCTGCGTACACTTAGGTAAAAAGAAGATAATTCAATGTGTTTGATACGATTATAATTTGTTTACTGTATTCATTTCCTATGGCTGCTATTAAAAATTACCATGGTGGCATAAAACAACAGAAATTTATTCTTTTATGGTTCTGGAGACTAGAATTTCAAAATCTAGAGGTGAGCAATACCATCTTCCCTCTAAAGGTTCATCCCCAACTTCTGGTAGCTGCTGCCATTATATATTGGCATGTGTCTATGTCCCTCCAACCTCTGCTTTTATCTTCACATCAGCATCCCTGTGTGTCAGATCTCCCTCTGCCTACTTCTTGTAAGGAGATATGTAGTAGCATTTGAATCTCACCCACATAATCCAAGATAGTCTCCAGGCCAGACAAGGAGAGGACACAAACAAGAAAAGGAATATCTAATTTCCTGGCATGATATCTACCGTGGTCAAAAGAATTGGCCTTTAGAATTTTCTGTATTTCCATGACCAGGAAAATCTCTGGCCCTCATTGTTCTAGCTCTCTCATAAGTGTGTTACTACTAAACTTTGCCTAGATTTGTTAAGTGAAGGTCACCTTTTACCATTTTTATGTTCATTTGAAATTAAGCTCTTGATGATCTTGTCCACTATAAACTGATATTTACCAAAATACGCAATGATGTAAGTACTTGCCACCTCAATTCAAATGACACATGATAAATACATAAAGAGGATATAAATAAGTCAACTCATTTTTTTTCTGTCCTCCAATTTTTCCCACTTCCATCCCATATCCCACCTCAGTCCTCAAGTGAAATGAGCATAGGGAAAGGGGGAGATAGCTGTGTATGTCTGAGTCTGCCATTGTAGACTCCAGAGGAAGTTTGGAACCACTCTGAAGAAAGTAAAAAGCCCAAAACTCTTCAAATGAACATGATTTAATAACAAAAGTGATTTAATCATGTTGGGTCAGTTGGACACTTTTTCTTCATTTAGATTACCTTGAATATGATATCAGCTTGATGTTTGATGTACAGAGACCCCCAAATAAGTCACTTGACACATATGGTAGCTCCAAAGCATCAATGACCAAAGACACCATCTACTTTAGTGCTCTCAACTTCATGATGGGTGGTATCTGCTTTGTCAATGGATGTCCCAACACCTACCTTCCCAAAGATGAGAAAGAGAAAGGGAGCATAGAGAAGACAGCCCCTTAATAGAAAAATATGGAAGTGCATATGCTGCTTCTGCTCTAGAAGCCAGAACCAAGTTATACAACCCTACGTAGCCACAGCAGAGGCTAAGAAAAATGCATGCTATGTCCAATGTTGATTTAAGAGGTAAAATGCTATTACCATGGGTGAGGAGAGCATTATTAGTCATCTCTCCCTTAGTTCATCCTTTCTTTTACTGTGTTAACTGCTTTTATACACAAAGCACATTAAATCCCCTCTGAGTCCTGCTCAGCATCTGGCAATCTATAAAATGAAAGACAAGTTTGTGTCTTCCTCCATATACACTAAGTTTAAAAGAGTTGAATCAGATGACAGTAAGAGTCCTCAAATCTGTAATTTAAAACAGTGGAAAATGGGCAACACTAAACAGTAATCTGTCCATAGTGATTTTCAAGGGCGATTGGGTATGAAATGCAAAGATCCCCTGCCTTAGAGTAAGTTCCTTACATAGTTGGGAGGTCCAGATTCTTCTATATATGAAGAATATAGCCCACCATCTTCTATAGTTCCATGGCTTTGGTCTTTGTGAAGTTCTTTTCAATCTGTTGTTCTCAGCAGCCGCAAGATATATGATGACTGCTCACCTGTTGCAGACTGGTTTACGGAATTATCTGATTTAAAGCTGGAAACATAATAAATCCCTTGTTAACCAGCATTCCTAATAACCATTTTGTGATTGAAGTGTTTAAACCATTTTCTTACACTTAATTTATCTGGATCTGGTCAAATATCGGCTTATGTTAATGTCATTTTAAAGCCAGAAATAAAAGATAAAACAGAGAACAAGGAGGGAAAGATAATGATATAAAAATTAAAATGAACGTTTGGACGGAACTTGCAGAATCAAAAATATTCACCTGTGAAAGAAATGCTCTTCCTGAGTAGCTCTCCACAACTACAAGTGTGGGCAGCAGATTCAGAGCTCATGCCAAGGCTTTTTTGGAACCCAGCCATAAATTTGCTCTTCTTCCTATCCCCTCTTAAAATTACTTAACAAACTGAGACTTTTGACGTCTATGAAAAGAAGAAAAACAAATTAAAGGGTTTTAGGAGATTCTAGTTCACAAGCAGTTTATGAAAATGAACAAAAAGACACAACAGAATTTTATTCTTATTAGAAATACCTGCAACTATATCTCACTTGGAGATTTTGGGTAAGCCTACATCAGGGACCTATTCTCATAGTCACTGAAAGAAAGCATAGGATCTTACTTTAAAGCATAAGATACATTCTTGAATTTAGTGATTTTTTTATTGTCCTTTCAAAATCCTGTCCTTGAGAAAATATCTCCATTTTATCAATAGATAAATATAGTGCTTAGAAAAATCTGCATAAACATGTCACTTTTCTCTTTTATCAGTCTCTTCAGTTTAATCTTTTCTTACTACAATTATCGATATAATCCTAGGTCAAATGTTAGATCACAACAAAAGAAATCCAATTTCATCATTCTCACATCTTGTCTCCGTTCTCTCTGCCAAGGGATAACTTCTACACAGAAAGGCAGCAAAAGCCCACAACCATGTGCAAAAATAGCCCTGCACATACACACAAACACACAGAAAAGTTCCCCCGACACACAAGCACACACACAAACACAAACACCAGACTCCTACAGATGGAAATAAGACTTGAGACAAGTGAATTTCTGTGACAAATTTCCCAAACTGGACCCAAAATAGTCCTTCTACACATAAAACACCAATTTGATGCAAAAAAAAACTTACCATCTGGTTACTGTCAGTTCTGCAAGTGCATAAAAGGAGGCTCTGTTTTTATACTTTGATTTATTTTTCTTTCACCAAATAGGCTGGATTTCTTCCCCACCGTGTGTATTGTGTCTAGAAAACACATATTTAGTCCTCCTAGTCTGGAAAGTCATGACAGAACTATATCAAATCACTATCATTAGTTTCTACCTATTGCCCCACAAATATAATAAGCAATATTCACTATTTTATGTAAAAGAATCTCGAATTCTAAAAAAGTGCAGCTCCTGAAATCACCTTCCTTATAGTCTCATGCAAATCAAAGACATAGAGACTGTACCCAGCTTCAGCATGCATTTCCACATGGAATTTGATACAGGAAAAACTAAACCAAAAATTCCAGAAGAAGTGGACTCCTGAATAGTGCCCAGGATTCACACTCAATGATCTTATTTGAAGATGTTCATGATATCAATCCTGGTCTACACTGCTAGATTTCCCAACTCCCTGAGCCCTAGCACACAAGCCCAGCACAGCTGCTTTTATTTCCCTAAAATAATGAAAATAGCAGAAACACATCTGTTTGCACGTTCCACTGTTGACAACTTACCAAAAAAATGTTCATCCAATAGTTTTTTATCCAAATAGACAGAGTCAAGTTGGGTCCAAAACACAGAAAGTCTATATGATATTTTGGTTTTAAGTTTGTGCAAGAAGTTTCAATTTTTGCACTTTCTGTTATGCCCAGAAAGAATCTCACTGACTTCTGACAATATTCTTAGTGAAGTTCAAAGTATTTCCTGGAGTGTCAATACAGTGAGTTGAATGAAGCTCATTCTTACTTTTTATAATGCATATTTTGAGCTAGTTGTTTAATAAAAATGAATTATGCAAACTATTTTAGTCTTCAAAGCAGGGTAAAAAGTACGAATGCATATATAATGCACAGATGATATGATATAACAGAAGACACATACAAAGTGATATCTGCTACATTATTGATGCTTAGCATACTATATTTGGGTTTTTTTTAGTTCTAACCCCCCTCAAAATAAACCTCAAGTTGAAAAATCTAATTTTTAAAAAAATTGGCATAATATGTATGCTTATTTACGAGATACAGTATTATAATTCAATGCAATGTCCAAAGATTAAATCAGGGTAATTTGCATTTCAAATTTCTCAAATATTATCAATTCTCTGTGTGGAAAACTTCAAACCCCACCCACCCCTTTCTTAATAACCCATATCTGAAAAATTTTTAGTTTAATAAATTAATATTTTTCATAACCTCAGGATAACAAAGCATCCACTGTGATTTTTATCACTCATCAAACAGAGTGAGAATGAGCACAAAGCTACACAGCATGTGAAATTTTGTAAACCTCAAAGAAAAGATGTTTTCAAATGTGTCTGATCAGGATTCCCGGGGGGTAACTATAGGAGGATGTCAGCTGAGAAGCTGTGATCAATTGGGAAGGTTTTGGGAGGAGAACAAATAAATGGAAAATTATTGGCTTCCATTGTATAGTTTGTTTCAACCACATCAAATAGATGTTGAAAATGAATAACCACATGCTGTTAATACTAGCTATCATGCTATTATCATAAACTACTAG